>NW_007249404.1:461595-477443 GCF_000164805.1 Carlito syrichta | reverse complement strand
CACTCTGTCACCCAGGCTGGAGGGCAGTGGCATGCTCCCAGCCACCGCAGCCCTGACCTGCTGGGCTCCTGCCATCCTTTCAAGTAGCCGGAACTATACCACGCCTGGCTAATTCTTTTTGATTTATTGTGGACTCGAGGGCTTGCCGAGTTGCCCAGGTGGATCTTGAACCCACTGGCCCAGGCAATCCTCTTGCCTCGGCCTTCCAAAGTGCTGGGATTACAGGTTGAGCCACCAAGTCCGGCCTTCTTTATTTTATTTTCTCATCAAACATTCATTGAAAACATTCTCAGAATTCAACACCAACTTCCTCCTTAACAACTAAGAGTACCCTGAACCAGGCAGGGTTGGCCCTTTCCCTAGGTAGCCAGTAGTTAGTCGAGTCTTTTGTTTTGCAACGTTTGCTAATTCCATGGGAACAAAACAGAAAGAGGTCCCAAATTTCCATTTTGTTTTGTTGTCCATACCCAAGAAGAAAGAAAACTCACTTCTCAAGTACCTCCCACTGGTGAGATGCTCTTTACTCATCTCATTTGATCATCACAGTCACTCTTTGAGTGGGAGTGTTCCACTTATTATTTATGTAAAATAATCTAGACCTGGATGGCTCAGTGGCTTGTCTGCAAGGGCACGGTAAGAAGCAGAGGTAGACTCAAGATCCCCGGAAGTCTATGCCTAAGCCTCACCTTCTCTACTGCTTCTCAGTGTCCACTTCTCTGGGCTGACTTTGCAAATGGTCACTCAAAGATTTCTAGAAAATTTTTTCTTTCAAAAAATTTTTTTTTGGAAAAATTTAGTTAGCCCCTGATATTTCCACTAGTACACCTCCTTCTCAAGAATGCCTATACACGCAATCCCACAGCGTGGCTAGGATGTGGGTTATGGGAGTCCTTGGGCTGCCCCCTGCAGCCCCTTCTGCCCGGGGTGTGCCTGGCATCTGCTCAGCCGAGCCTCGAAGCTTGCTCCAGATTTACGGCAGCTCACACAGCTGCTTCCAGCCAAGGTGAGGGCTTCCTCTTTAATGGCGTCGTTTACAAGTCAATAAAGCCAGGATGGAGCGCTGTTTCCGCCACTGCTCCCATCTCGCAGGGCCCTGTTGTCTCACCCCGTAGTCTGGGTGCCAGGGGGCCGGCTCTGGAGACTCTTTCCTCCTGTAATAGCTCTACTCCCACCTCGGCCTCAGAGCAAACCCGGTCATAAAAGGCCCCCCACCCCTCGAAGGGCAGAGTTCAAAGCTCTGGCTCCCTGGGATCTTAAACAGCCAGCCCCTCCCTGCTTTATGGCTCTACAGGCCACTGGGGTCTTATCTCCTGTGCTGAGATAAAGGCTTGGGCTCTAAGGAAAGCCCCGGCCCCCCAAGATGCCTTGGTCTTCTGGGCTTGGGCTCCCCACTGTTCTGATGGATGAGCTGCAGGAAAGATGGCCTTTTCAAATCAAGACAACTGGGTTTCCCTGGATCTGACCCTGCAGGGGCTCTGCCTAGGGGAAGGCCTGGACACCTTGGAGCTCTCAGGAGTGCACTACAGCCCCCAGGCCCAGGCGATAAGGAGGTGAGAGAAGATGGCAGCTTAATGGGCCTGGACCTGCCAAAACGGGATGGCCAAGCCACCACCCTGCAGGAATCGGGGAGCAGCTCAAGGGGTACCGCCAAGTCATAGCAGAGCAAGTCCAGGGCCTGTTCAGACATTCACTTGACCATTTGCCGTAAAAGTGCAGAAGACCACCTACTGTGCTCGGTGCTGTGTGCTCAGGGAGGGATGGAGGAGATGGAGTAGGAATCAGCCAGGCAGAGAAGAGGAACTGGGACATTACAGAGGCAAGGACGTGCACAGAGAAGGGTTAACGCTAGGATTCAGGCCCACAGTGGAGGTGAGGGAAGGACAGGGTGGGATCTTTTAGCTCTCCTTATAAGGACAGATGGGGCAGCTGGCTGTTCAACTCTCCCTCCTGGCCTGTGTCTACACTAGAGACACTGCATACACAGCTTTCACCCCTCTGGTGGTCATAGGACACCCTATGGTGAGGGCTGGGTCACCAACCTGTCACTGTAAAGGGCAAACAAGGGCACTCTGTACAGGCCAAAACCCAACCCAGGGACTGGAATGACCAGTAGAAAATACCATGAGCACAGAGAGATAGAAGTCTAAACAGGAATGCTTCTCCTTAGCACATGCCAGCCTAGAAACATCTACCAATGTCTCGTATGTTCCACAGCCCGGACACTTAAACTCTGTATGTGGGAAGGTATCCTAAGGGCTCACTTCTCAGGAGAAAAAACCAGACCCAGAGAAGTTAAAATGATACCACTATTTGGTGCCTTTGTGTGAATTAGAAAAAAGGAAGCTCTGTAAGATGGGTGTGGCCCTGAGACATGGCTTGTCAGCAGACAGTGCCTTGATGCAAAGGAGCAGAGACCCTTCCCTCCAAACAGATGTAGAAATGCACCCAGGCACACAAGTTGTCAAGGAAAGCAGAGGGTAGGCTTCACCTCCTTGACTGGATATCTTTGTGCAACTTCCTGTGGCTACCCCAAGCTCATACGAGAAAGTGCCCACTCCCTGTGACAGGGTGAGGTAGAGAGACCTGCAGGGGCTTCCAGGTAGGGCAGAAGTACAGCTCAGCCCTGGTCCCATGACTCCACTTACGAGCATGACAGCTGCAGGCAGCCCACCACCCCTGCATGTGCAGACTGAGGCCGGCTTCATGGGGCTTGGTAAAAATGGAAGAATCGATGGTAGCCGTACTTATTATTCCAATGCCTCAAGAACAGAAGCTGAAGGATCCCCTAGAGCCTTGGATGTTTTCCTTCCTTCCTTCCTCACTTAGAGAAATGTCTTAGTTATTTGTTTCCTGCCAAACTATAATTACAGTGCAAAGGGCCCCATTCTCCAGGCCTGTTTTAGTGAAGGAGGAAGGAAGTCCAGGCCTTTTCACCACAAAATTCCCTGCCCAGAGACGCCAGCTGGGACTGTGGCTAATCTGATATTGCAGCAAATATAGGCCCTGCATGTTCCAAATCAAGGTACCATGCAGACCGTTCAGGGCTGCGCTTGATGCCATCAATCAACCACTGTCCTCAGGCCTGGCTTGCAAGACAGCTATCTTCTCCCATGGCCTCACAAGTTCACAGAGGAGGAAAGGAAGTCTATGCACACACACTGCGAAGCACATCAAGGACACTTCAGCTGACGGCTGCTCTCTCCATGAGCCTGTCCATGAAAACAGCCATTGTGTGTGTGTCTCTCTGGATGACCAGTCAGAGTGCCTCACTAGAAAAACCTTTGCAAAGAGTCTCAGAAGAGCTATGACCCCACAAGGATGGGGAACTCTGTGCTTTCCACCTGCTTCAGAGCCCAGCTTGGTAGCCCACAGTATCCAGAGGAGACCACTGCCTTTTTGGACCATAGAAGTTCTGAGAGAGAATTGTTTCTATCGAGTTGAGGGGAGGAAGTGCCACTCCAAGACAACCCTGTTCTATGACCTTCAAGCAAATTATTTTGCATTTTGTGCAAACTCTTCTGTAAAATAGGGGAGTAAGAATATGTCACTCCAAGGGCCCTTTCAGAGCTAAGAGTCTGGGATTCTGTCATTCTAGGAGTTACAAAGGATCCTTGCCTGATCTGCAGTGTGAATCGAAAAAGAAGGTTGATTTGTGAAGACTCAGCTGCTCTGGGGAAAACTTCCTTTTCAGAGATGTGGCCTCAGGAGTCCTTCAGTTTTTACAGAAAGATCCATAAAGTTATTTTGCAAACAGAGCTGATCTTAATGAAGTGTCTTCTGCACATTTTGTTCAAAGAACAGAGCCCTGGTCAGTGCAATACAAGATAGCAACAGAGCAGGAAGGTCTTGGTTAATGTTGTGTTTCTGTTAAGATTTAAGAGTTGGACTCTGCCTACTCTGCGCTAGGCCCTGCCTGGAGAAAGAAACACAAGACTCCTCCCCTCCTCTCCAAAATGACCTACTTTAGGGAGGGTCATGATGAGGATTTGCCACAAATCAGTTTACCAAGGGCCTTCGGGAACATCACAAGCCTAGGCGGTGGGTTGAGTAAGAATGATCATCTCCATCTTCCCAAATAGTTAACTGAGACTTCGAGAGATGCATTTGTTGTCTAAGGCCACACAGCCAGGGAATGGAGAAGTTTGTGCATTCCAATCTTCCAACTCTGAAGGCCAACATTGTCTCTTTCCATCACATTTTGGTGTCTACCTGTAGAGGGCCTAAGACTGGCAGGTTATCACACCTCAGGACCCCCTGTACGGAGTAGGTGCTCAGTGCATATGTGTCAGTTAAATCAACTGGGTTCTTGGCTCCACTACTCTGGACAAAAACGTGATCACTTCTTTCTAAACTCAGTTTACTTCTCTCTGGCTCTTTCATCTTAAGTGATTGTTATAGGATTGCGACTTTTGCAAATGGAAAATTCTAAAAGGCATTGCACCTGCAATTTCCTTAATCCTGCTGATATTCTAAGCACAGACTGCACAACATGCCGCTAATTTCCTCCAAAAGTGGCAAGCACTGCTGTCCCTCCATGGTGGCAGGAAGACAAAGTAGAGCCTTGGATTGGGGCGGAACTCGGTTCCCATCCCTGCATCATCTGAGACAAATATTGGCCTCTCTGAGCTCCAGTGGCTTATTCTTTATTTTTATTTTAAAGATGTGGGGTACAGTTCAGGATTAAGTATACAAGTGGTCATCATACAGGCAACGTTTGGGCTTCCTGTTGGTCCTCAGTTCACCTTGAGATCAGGAACCCTTAAAATGTTGTGCTCACACCCTTCCTCACCCCGCCACCCAGCAGCAATATCCTGCTACTGTCAATCCTTTCCTAATAGTGTTATGATAAATGTTCAGGGTTCGCTTATGAGTGAGAACATGTGGTACTCTGTTCTTTGTTTCTGTGATAGATCACTGACTATGATAGACTCTAAACCCATTCAAGTTCCTGTGAAGTCCATATATGTGTCCTTCTTTATGGCTGCGTAATATTCCCTTGTGTATATGTACCACATTTTTTAAATCCAGGGCTTATTCTTTAAAGTGGAGTGAATATTCACCTTGAAAAGATGTTGGAGGGCCAAGTGAAATTCATAAGAGCCTGGGCACACCATGGGTTTGGTTTGGTTTTTAACAATGTGAGCTTCCTTCTCTCCCCTACTCCCTTCCATGGTAGAACTCGGGCAAGTCCCTGCCATGGCCTATTTTATTCTCTGTGAGTGTTTCCACTGTTGTTTCCTGCCTCATGGGTGTTTCAAAACCATCAACCACCAGAATTATTTGGAGATCATCTCTGCCCAGTACGTTGACTGAGTCACAGCAGGAGTAGTGTGAGTGGATGCACTAGAAAGAACAACCTTTTTTTTTTTTGTAGAGACAAAATCTTGCAATGTTACCCAGACTGGACTTAAACTCTTGGACTCAAGCAATACTTCTGCCTCAGCCTCCCAAGTAGCTGGGACTACAGCCACACACCATGTCACCTGGCTAATTTTTTTTATTTTTTGCAGAGGCAGGGTCTTGCTATGTTGCCTAGGTTGATCTTGAACTCCCGGACTTAGCCTCCCAAATAGCTGAGCCATAGCACCCAGTCAGGACAACTCTTAACAAGAAGTGATTTTTCCGGGTGGCTTCCAGTGTTGGGACACAACTCTAGGGACTTCGGAAGCTCTTTTGATCAAGGAAAGCACTTAGCATAATCACAGTCAGAATCATCTGTGAGGCCCCAGAGCCACAGGACCTGGCTGTGAGCTGTTTTAGAGTTCCGCAAAAAATTGGAGATCTGAAAACAAAAAATGATTGACTCTGCAATACAAAGAGAAAACTGCACAACCAAAGTAAACACATTTTAGATTAAATATCTGAGAAATGTAATGTCATATCATGTGCTCCTTCCTCAATTGTCAAATTTATCACTCATGAATATTTCATATGTTCAAAAACAATTTGTAGGTTATATTTTCTTACTTTACATGAGTACACAAATAGGTTGAGAAAAAAACTTACTATAAATGCTTTAAATTACCTATAGCCAAATAATTTCAATGGCACAATTATAAAAGTTCTTTTAAAGTTTTTTTTTCTTTTTTTGAGTTGGAGTCTTCACTCTGTCGCCCAGACTGGAGTGTAGTGGCCGCTCCCGGCCACAGCAGCCGCGACCTGCTGGGCTCCGGTGATCCTTCCGCCCAGCCTTCCGAGTAGCTGGAACTACAGGCGCGCGCTACCACGCCCGGCTAATTTTTTTGATTATTGTAGTAATGAGGTCTCACCAAGTTGCTCAGGCGGGTCTCGAATCCGCGGGCTCAGGCAATCCACTCACCTCAGCCTCCCAAAGCGCGGGATTACAGGCTGAGCCACCGAGCCCGGCCTAATGTTTTTTTTAAGAGGCAAGGTCTTTCTCTGTGGCCAAGGCTAGAGTGTAGTGGCATAATCATGACTCACTGCAGCCTCCAACACCTCCGTTCAAGAGAGCCTCCTGCCTCAGCCTCCTGAGTAGCTGGGATTACAGGTGTGCACCACCTTACCCAGTTTAAACTTTTTCTAAAGCAAAAACAAAAACAAAAATGTATCATGTGAAATGTAAGGATATCATAACATATTTAGTATGATATTGGACAGGGTCTCCAAAAATAATGATGCTGGGGGCCTACAGAAGTCTTTAAAGAGTTCAGACTATCATCTGCTCTATCCTGAGGGATCAGGGTAGTTATCCCTGATGCTCTCACCAAGGGGTAGATGCCCATCTCAGCTACCCAGCAAGCTGCAAAGACTTTAAGATATGCGCTGACCCAAGTGTTGGGCGCCATGTCCATGTGTGGGGCCAGCCAATCCATCTTTTTCCCCAGACCCTTCTTTGGAGCCTTCCTTCAGCTCATAAAATACTGGTCATCCAGCACTGGGTTAATATTTACTCAGTACCAACCATTCTAGAGATAAAGGCTGAAGGCCATGATAACATTAAAATGTTAGAAAGAAACCTTACCTCCTGGGTCAGTTTTACAATTTTGTAAGAAGGAAGTGGCTCTCAGGTGGAATCTACCCACACCAAGTAGCATTACTTGGAGTAGAGGAGAAAGTTCTGGGATTGAAACAGCATATTTCTTTTTTAAAAAAATTGGATTCAAGGGGTACATGTGCAAGTTTATTACATGGGAATATCGCATAATCCTGAGGCTTCTATTAAAACTGCCCTCCCTAGCCGGGCTCGGTGGCTCAGCCTATAATCCTGCG
Source organism: Carlito syrichta (assembly GCF_000164805.1). Lineage (NCBI taxonomy): Eukaryota > Metazoa > Chordata > Mammalia > Primates > Tarsiidae > Carlito > Carlito syrichta. The sequence goes on along the minus strand of NW_007249404.1, from coordinate 470,213 downwards.
CTTTGGGAGGCCAAGGTGAGTGAATTGCCTGAGCCCCGGGGTTCAAGACCCACCTGGGCAACTTGGCAAGACCTCATCTCTACAATAAATAATAATTTTTTAAAAATTAGCCGGGTGTGGTAGCACGTGCCTGTAGTTCCAGCTACTTGGAAGGCTGAGGTGGATGAATCACCGGAGCCCAGCAGGTCGAAGCTGTGGTGGTCGAGCGGCCACTGCACTCCGGTCTGGGTGACAGAGTGAGACTCCAACTCAAAACAAACAAACAAAAAAAAAAAAAACTGCCCCCCCCCTTGGGAGGTGAAGGCAAGAGGATTGCCCATGCCCAGGGATTCAAGACCAGCCTGGGCAACTTGGTGAGACCTCGCCTCTACAATACATAAAAAAAAAAAAATTAGCCAGGTGTGGTAGTGCGTGCCTGTAGTTCCAACTACTTGGAAGGCTGAGGCGGAAGGATCACCTGAGTTCAGCAGGTCAAGGCTGCAGTGGCCATGAGTGTGTCACTGCACTTCAGCCTGGATGACAGAGTGAGATTCTGTTTAAAAAAAGCTGTCCCCCAAATAGTGAACATAGTACCCAATAGGTAGTTTTTCACCCATGGTCCTACCCGCTCCTTCTCCCATTAGGAGTATCCAATGAGATCTTTAGATTTGCTTCAGCTCTATCAATTGCTGACACTGAAGACACTCTTTTGAATTCCCTTCTAGACTTCAGTTTTCACAGCTGTAAAATGGGATTGATGATCCCCACCAAGAAATTGTGAGCATCTAATACAATGAGTTCTGCTAAGATTTTTGAAACCTGAGACGCACTGTCCAATTTAAGGATATAAGGTGGTTATGTGCCATTCATTCAATAATGTTTTCTTTTACTTTAGTGCAACAATGAAGGACTTCCACTAAAAACAACAGTGATTTCAGTCAACGTTATAATATTGAATGCCAAGAGTTGATCATGACATGATGTATTTTTCAAAGACGGCCACCTCAGTGTATCTCCCATCCCCTCAGCAAGCTCTTCTCAAGTTGGGTCCATGGCATGCTTCCATTGAGAGGTGGGGTCTATGCCCTCTCTCTTTGAACCTGGGAGGAACTTTCTAACTGGCTCCAGCAGTAGAATCTGTCAAAGTAAAGCTGAGTTTTCACCTGGCTCTGTCTATTGGGCCATGGCCATTTGGAGCCCTGAGCTGCCACTTAAAGAGTCTGGCTACCCTAAAGCCACAGTGCTGGAGAGACCACAGGAAGAGGCTACATGGAGACGAAGAAAGACAAACACTAATGCTCAGTACTGTGGAGTAATGGGACAATGATTTGTTTGGGGTGTTTTGTTTTGTTTTTTGCTGTGTTTTTGGGGTTTTTTCAGTCGGAGTCTCACTCTGTCACCCAGGCTTAAGTGCAGTGGCACAATCATGGCCACCACAGCCTTGACCTACTGGGCTCAGATGATCCTTCTGCTTTAGCCTTCCAGGTAACTGGAATTACAGGCATGTGCCACCACACGGCTAATTTTTTTGATTTATTGTGGAGACGAGGTCTTACCATGTTGCTCAGGCTGGTCTCCAACCTCTGAGCTCAGGCAATACTCCCAAAGTGCTGGGATTATAGGCATGAGCCACCATGCCTAGCAATAATGGTTTTATTCATTTATTGATTGCAATGATTTTGCTTACCTGCATTTCTAAAATTTCTATAGCAAACATATTTTACCATTTTTCAAAATTAGTTGTTAAGTTTTTAATTATGCTTTTATTTATATCCTCTGAAAGCATCGCCAGGACTTGGCTGAGATCTACATGGAATTCTAACAACCTCTTTGCATAATTCAGCAAAATAACTGTTTGTCCCTGAATCTTATACTGGCAGACAGATGCCAGAAAACCCTGCACACCTTGGTGGAGCTCAGAGGATCCAACGCTCAGATTTACCCATCATTAGACCCACCGACCCAGCTGCCCCATGGTAGAGTAAGATTTCCTGAGCCTGAGCATCTATTTTTCTGCCATAGGAAAGTGAAGTTTTTCAGCAGCTCCTTCCTTCCTTCCTTTATCCATGAAATATTGACTCAGCCCTGTGTGTGCCAGGCAGAGGGCTGGGTGCTGGGGACACATCTGAGGGCCCATGCGAGGTCTCTGTCATTATGCAATGAAGCCATGATCTGAGAGTGACCTAAATGCTATGGGAGGGAGCGTCCCAAGTGCAGTGACAAGACAGAGTGGCGGCACCTAGCCCGGATGAGGGATTCAAGACAGCTTTCTCTGGGTAACAGGATATGTGAGCTCAGGAATGGGTGAAGGGATCACACAGGGACCCAGAAAAGGTTTTAGGCAGAAGGAATGGTGTAGGCCCAGGTGTTTCTCAAAAACCCAGACGCTTCCAACCCTTGGGCACTGATGGAGGTGATTCCGGCACTGGACGAAGACAACTCATCATCCCTATTTCATTCCTGGCCATTTGGTCCTCATACCCCAGAGCCAGCCTAGGACATGCCCAAGGTGCTCTACCTTAGGGGGGACATGTCCTCTAGGTCCCGGGAATCAGGGGAGACACTGGTGGGGAAGGGAATTCCGTCGAACATCTTGGGCTACATCAAACTCTGAGACAAACTTTGGGTAAGTCCCTTTTACTCTCTGAAACTTACAAGATGCCCTTGTCTGTGAAATGGGGGTAATAAGTAATCCCAGCGTATCAGGGTACTGTGAGGTTGAATGAGATAATGCGCACGAGCACACTTAGCAAAATGGAAATACAGGGAGAAGACGCAGGCCCCTGCTCCATGGCCTCCACTGCTTGTGTAAACCAGCCACGGTTCTCATGTAGCATGGGCTTCAGTTTTCCACGCTGGTGAGCACAGAAACACGGGAATCATGACCCTGACATAGGTCTTCAGTTGCCATAGAGTCTCTTATACTCCTGCACATTGTTCACTAAACAGGCAAGGCAAAGAGAGCTTTTCTAGCTCTGAGGCCAGGGCCAAGATCCAAGATGCTGCTGGTGACACATGTCCCCTGCCAGCCAGCCTCGCCATGCTGCCGGCCAGGTGGGGCTTGTGAGACAAGTGCCCTTAATTTGTTCTGACGTCCAGTCAGAGGGAGCACCAACCCTCCAGGGAGCACGAAGAGCTTGTCATGTCTCCCTATTATCCCACTGGAGCCGAGGGCAGGGCTCTGCCCCTGGCCCTGAAGATGCTGCCCTGAGTGGGTCCTCATCACTCGGGATTATGGCCCCAGCCCGCTGGCCAGCGTGGGTCCCTCCACACCTCCCCTGGGGACCCTGGATGAGGAAGCGCAAACTCACCAACCAGGATGGCTTCCTCCTACTCCTCGGAGCTGCGTCCTGCCCTTACCATTTGTCCCATCCAGAGCCAATTCTGACCATTTGTTTCATGGGGGCCCCAAATGCGACCCCACGCCTCCTCTTTCATATGGCATATGCCATTTTGCCCATCCTTTAAATCTCTGTTAAAGTGTCACTTCCTCCAGAAAGACTACCTGGAACCAAAGACCTTCTGTCCCTCCCAAGAGCCCACAGATATCTGGATTTGTCGTGCTGTATGGTAGTTACCCAGTACCCATGTAGCTGGACCCCACCCCGGGTGCCCTGGGGAGTCTTTGGTAAAAACAGAAATGGTGGCTGTTGGCATGGATATTATATAACCAAAAGGGGGTCAATATTAGCCTAAAAGACCCATCCACCTTGTGGATGTCCAGACCTTGCTCTGTTTCTCCAGAGTGCTGACTGGGACTTAGATCAGAGACTGGCTGACTTTCTGGTGTTCTGGCTGAGTGGAGCCCAGATCCGAGGAAGGAGGAGGAAGGTGAAGGCTGAGAGAATCGTAGGCACACGGCAACTCTTCCAAAGAGATAGAACCTGTTTGTGTGTGTGTGTGTGTGTGTGTGTGTGTGTGTGTGTGTGTGTGTGTGTGCGCGCGCGCGTGCAGGCGCGCGCACGCAAAATGGTTCCAGAGAGAACATGCAGCCACAGTTGGTGTCCTGGGAAAACCAGTTATGCCGCATGAGTTTAGGGATTCCCCTAAATTCTGGCTCTGTGGTAAAAACAGTTTGGGAAATGATTCTCTGAACAAAATTAAACAGATTTTTCCCCCTGCAGACTTCTGAGAGCCCTCAGTAGAGAACACTGCAAAGCTCCAAGAGGGGACTCGGGTGTGCATACTAACCATGTGTAGCTGTCCACAATGTCTGTTTTTGAGAAACTTTTCTTAATGTCTCACAGAATCAGTGTTTCACCCAACACAATTTAGGAAGTATTACTCTAAGCATGGTTATTAATTTGGGAGTTCCTAATGGGCCATATCGCCTAATACTCAAAACTAGCCCGGATGAGGGATTCAAACTGTGAAGAGATTGTATCGATAATATTTGGTAATACATCACACAGTGCCTTCTTTAACTGAGGCAGCTTTATTTCTTGTTCATACTATGAGCCATGTAAGTGAGTGTTTCCCTCTTTACTGCAGCCATGAGGAAGCTCCGAATCGAGTCCTGTCCACACCTAGCCACTGCTTTGAGATTTCCCTCAGAGGAAAAATTTTAGCTTAACTTTTTGTCTATCATCTTAGTTATTCTATCCTTATTTTCCCTTATTCATTTGTAAGTCTGTTTTACTGGTATACTAAAATACATTTGAAAAAGAGGTAAGATGTACATAAATAAATGTCAACATGTATAATTTATTATTATTAGCAATAATGATAAGAAAACCACTTTCCTTCCAAAGAATAGGTGAATTTCCCATAACCTTAAGCATTAGCTCATTTCTGACAAGCAAAAGAGGAACCAAGATGTAGCTCCTTCCTGGGCTTAGTTTTCCTGCTTAACCCTTTCATTCTGCTCTTTAAAGTCAGAAGAACTGCCTCCTCTGTCCCCCAAGCCCCTTGAAAGACTGAAACAAAACCACCCTCAAGATCAAATAGATTATGTTAATAACAAAGAGAGGAGAGGATGGTCTGTGTCCGCTCCCTGCGCTCAGCCACACAAGAGGCTTTTGTGCTCAGGAGAGACCTGGGGGCCAGGGGCACTTGATATGCCACGTCCACTGGGCGGGGCCTACTGGGCTCACACTGCAGCCCTTGAAGTTCCCGTGAGTCTGGGTGGAGAGGAGGCCTCTGAATCCCAGACACAGGCCCTACAGCTCACCTGGATGTGACCAGGACGAGCAAAGGATTCCACCTGCTCAATACCAAGATGGCCACTTCCCGGGCATTTCAAAGACCCAAAGAAGGGGTTGAGTGTTCAGACAGCCCCAGCCTGTTGTGTATGTCACCTCAACTGGATCCTCTTCCCTTCTGACACCTTGATTGTGAAGTGACCCAGAGATCATCATCACTTCCCTGCCTGCCTTTCTTTTCTGCACTGGAGTTTCATGTTGTCACCCACAAATCACCCTCGTCCCTCTCTCTGGACAATTAGCATGTGCTTCCAGGAGCAGAACGACGGTGGCAGCTGCCTGGGTCCTGTTCTGTTTCTCCTTGGAGACCATGAGCTCTGGGTGGCCAGAGAACAGAGGGTATGGTGTGTGTCTCTCTCTCTTCATTATATGCACATCCACTTCCCCTCAAATACTGAAGAGCATTCCTTGCAAGAGGGGCAATGGACATGAATAAAACTGTAGAAATAAAGTCAGAGAAGGTGTCACCTAGGCCTGGAAGGACAGTGGAAACTGCCCGAGTTAGATGTTCTACCCTTGAGTTTGGACAAGCTGTGTGTCCCATCACTGCGTCTGTTCACTTGTGTGTTTGCCCCATGAGATGCTCTCCATGAGGACTTGAACCTCATGGAATCCACCACTGTTCCCTCATGTCTATCTAAGGTCTCCTCTAAGTATGACCACGCGAATTAGGAAGTGAGAAAATGGGTAGGAAAGATTATTTAAAAAGAGAAAAGAAGGGTGAGAGATGAGGTCATCAGTGTTCTGGGGTGAGGAATTATTTTATTCGTTGTTCTCTCCTCTCATCATAACAATAATCTTAAGAGGTTAGATGTCATCATTGTTCCCATCTCAGAGATGAGGACCTCAAGACTCCAGGAGGTGGATTACCTTCCCAGGATCACTGATAGGATGTTCCCAGTCAGGCTTTGCACCAAATTCCAGCCCCCTCCATGGCATGGCTCTTATGTCTATGATACGCTGCTCCCACCAGGCCCAACCCAGGAGTTTCAACTTCATCCCAGAGGTAGCGGACCTTGAAATCTTTTTGAAAATGTGTGAGTAGAGTTTGCAAAGCAGTGTTAAAATTAGAATGGGGATTTTCTGCCATGGAATTCTCAGCATTTGGCTGCAGTCGGAGCTGGCGTAAAGACCTGCTCTTAAAGAGATCGTATGTTGGACACTTAAATCAGAAAATCACAGGTCCAGAAAACAAAGATCTGCCCCTTCCTTCTCTGTGGATTACATTTAGTTAAGTGTCCTTTGAGAAGATCTAGTAGACCCCACTCTTGAGGGATTCTAAATTCTCCTGGGGACAAAAAAGATAGGAAATATAGGTCTATCAGCCTGGTTAACCCACAGACAAGTCCCCATTAGGCAACCTTGGCTTTCTGGGAAGCTACAGAGCATTGGGGGATCCCACAGACACAAACCCCTTCCCAGACCCACCATATGCAACATCCAGACAGGAAGTTAGGGACAGAAATAAAGTAATCATAGATTTTGCACACACAGTAAGGAGTTTATACGAGGCCTATGAAAATTTGACAAATGCTTGGCTATAAAAACAGCAAAGAACTAGGTGCCATGGCTCATGCCTGTAATCCCAGCACTTTGGGAGGCAGAGGTGAGAGGATTGCCTGAGTCCAGGGGTTCGAGACCAGCCTGGGCAACTTGGTGAGACCTCGTCTCTATAATAAATCAAATAATTAGTGGTGGCACATGCCTGTGGTTCCAGCTACTTGGAAGGCTGAGGCGAAAGGTTCATTTGAGTCCAGCAGGTAAAGGCTACAGTGGCTGTGAGCATCTTTTGTACATTTTGCTTTCCTTAAAAGCATTTATTAAGTCAAGTGCAGTGGCTGATGCTTTAATTCCAGCTCTTTGGGAGGCTGAAGTGAGAGAATTGTTAGAGCCCAGGAGTTTGAGACCAGCCTAAGCAACATAGTGAGACCCCATCTTTAATTAAAAAATAAAAAATACCTGTAGTTCCGGCTACTTGGAAGGCTGAGGCTAAAGGGTCGTCGAAGCCCAGCAGGGCGAGGTTGCAGTGGCCGGGAGCGTGCCGCTGCACTCCAGTCTGGGTGACAGAGTGAGACTCCAACTCAAAATAATAATAATAATAATAAATAAATAAATAAAAATAATAAATAAAGTAAAGCATTTTTTTAAAAACTGACTTAAAAATTAAATTTGTCGGGCACGGTGGCTCAAGCCTGTAAAAGGTGTAATCCCAAACTTTGGGAAACCAAGGTGAGAGGATTCCCTAAGCCCACAGGTCAAGAACAGCTCGGGCAACTTGGTAAGACCTCATCTCTACAATAAATTTTTTTTAAAAATTAGCTGGGCGTGGTAGAGTGCACCTGTAGTTCTCACTGCTTGGAAGTCTAAAGCACAAGGATCGCTGGAGCCCAGCAAGTCGATGCTGAATGTGCCACTGCACCCCAGCCTGGGCAATGGAGTAAAATTCCATACAAAAATAATAATAATAATTAAATTGACCTAACAAGTCGTTAAAAATAAAATTTTTTTTTAAATAAGATTTTTATAGATGGCATTCTGTTTTTAATGGGCAAGTATCCCAGCCCCCATACTTTTTTTTTTTTTTTTTTTTGAGTTGGAGTCTCACTCTGTCACCCAGACTGGAGTGCAGTGGCCGCTCCCGGTCACCGCAGCCTCAACCTACTGGGCTCCAGCGATCCTTCCACCTCAGCCTTCCAAGAAGCTGGAACTACAGGTGGGCACTACCACGCCCGGCTGATTTTTTGATTTATTGTAGAGATGAGGTCTCGCCATGTTGCCCAGGTGGGTCTTGAACCCGTGGGCTCTGGCAATCCACTCACCTCAGCCTCCCAAAGGCGCAGGATTACAGGCTGAGCCACCAAGTCTGGCCGCCCCCATACTTTTAACTGGAAAATATCAAACAGCTGATTGTTCCGGGCTTAGAAATAAGAATAATACCTACCATTTGCATGAGGTTCATGATTGATGAAGTATTTCATATCAGAAATCTTGCTTGCTGCTGTGCATATTCCAAAATCAAGGTTTATTTATGTTTGTACTTATCTTTACCATTCTGTGTTCAAAAATGTTTTGAGATAGTAGATATGTCACCAGAAGACACAGGTGTAGAATCCCTTAGAAATAGAACACAATGGCCAGATTTGGTGGCTCAGTCTGTAATCCCAGCACTTTGGGAGATTGAGGTGAGTGGATAGCCTGAGCCCGCGGGTTCAAGTTCAAGACTCCCCTGGGCAACTTGGCGAGACCTCATCGCTACAATAAATCAAAAAATCAGCCGGGCGTGGTAGTGCACGCCTGTAGTTCCAACTACTTGGAAGGCTGAGGCAGAAGGATGGCCGGAGCCCAGCAGGTCGAGGCTGCGGTGGCCGGGAGCGGCCACTGCACTCCAGTCTGGGCGACAGAGTGAGACTCCAACTCCAAAAATAAATAAATAAATAT
>NW_007249404.1:447943-461575 GCF_000164805.1 Carlito syrichta | reverse complement strand
AAAAAAAAAAAAAAGTTCAGCCCGGGTAACTTGGCAAGACCTCATCTCTACAATAAATAAATCAAAAATTGGCCAGGCGTGGCAGTGCGCGCCTGTAGTTCCGGCTACTTGGAAAGTTGAGGCAGAAGGATCAGCGGAGCCCAGCAAGTCGGTGCTGGGGTGGCCGTGAGGGTGCCACTGCATTCCAGCCTGGGTGACAGAGTAAAACTCCAACTCAAAAAAAAAAAAATGATTAGCTCATCTGAAACCCAGTGTGTTGGAACACACACTGAACTGGGAAGTTGGGACTAGAATGTCTTCCCTACTGGAAGCCTTCGAAAAAACTCTTTGTTCTCTGAGCCTCAGTGGAGAGACTAGTGCCCACCATGCCCATCTCTCAGCATTCCTTTGCAGATGCAGTGTGATAAGATGTACAAAAGTTAGAGGCTTCATCACTGCTCTTGTTTTATTATTATCGACCTGGATATCAGGAGTCCCTGGTACCAATTGCAGCTCTATTACTTGCTGTGTAATCTTGGACAAGTTACTTCTCTTTCGGCCTCAAAATCCACATCTGTCAATGAAGGGGATGAGGAATAAATGTTATATGTCAGTGCAACGCAGTGTAGTTACCAGTCTGTTGTGAAATAAGGAGCTGGCATTAAAATATAAATCAATGAGCCCGGCTCGGTGGCTCAGCCTGTAATCCCGCACCTTTGGGAGGCTGAGGTGAGTGGATTGCCTGAGCCCACGGGTTCGAGACCCACCTGGGCAACTTGGCGAGACCTCATCTCTACAATAAAAATCAAAATGAGCCAGGTGTGGTAGCGCCCGCCTGTAGTTCCAACTACTTGGAAGGCTGAGGCGGAAGGATCGCCGGAGCCCAGCAGGTCGAGGCTGCGGTGGCTGGGAGCGGCCACTGCACTCCAGTCTGGGCGACAGAGTGAGACTCCAACTCAAAAAATAAATAAATAAATATAAATCAATGGCCTGTTTCCTTCATCAAGAAAGTCTTCTTCTGGGGGGAGGGAAAAAAGAACTGAGCTAAGCAGTACAATTAATGCTAGCCCTTTCACAACTAAATGATATTTACCTTTTTGAGTTGGAGTCTCACTTTGTCACCCAGGCTGGAGTGCCATGGCAGGCTCACAGCCACCGCAGCCTCAACCTGCTGGGCTCAGATGATCCTGCTGCCACAGCCTTCCAAGTAACTGGAACCACAGGTGCATGCCACCACACCCGGCTAATTTTTTGATTTATTGTAGAGATGAGGTCTCACCAAGTTGCCCAGGCTGGTCTCGAACCGCTAATCTCAGGCAATCCTCTCACCTCTGCCTCCCAGAGAGCTGGGAATTACAGGCGTGAGCCACCATGCCCAGCTCATACATTTCAATGACATTCTTATTCTACTTGCAAGCTAAACAAAGACCCAGGAAATTGATCAGATTCAAGATTATTGATAACCAGATGGGACCACTGTCTCTTCCAATTAATCAACAGGTCTTGACAGAGGACCCACTTTAGCCCAGCCCAGTTGTCCCTTCCCAGGAGCCTCCAAACCAGATGGAGAGACAAGACATGAGCAAGAAGATAGGCACCAGACCGTCCTTTATGCAGCAGAACTGTGGAGAAGCCCATGAAGTGAAATGCTACCAAGACAGGGCAAGTAGAGCAGGCTGCCTAGAGTAAGTGGCATTTGCACTAGGGTTTATAGAGTTTACCTGCATTCAGTGAAATTTGGAGAGGTCCAGGGATACAGTACCTTATCCACATCATCCTTGTTCTTAGTTTTGAGTAATCTGGAATAGATTCTGGGGCTCGTGGGTGTGATCCTGGTCAGTTCTCTCAGGCAGATAATTCAGACTTCTTACATATAGTTAGATTCCTGTTAACACCTTGTTGCATGTATATTAGAAGGAAAACATTCAAGTCATCAGACAGCATCTATGCAGAGAGAACGTCCTTCCCTTGCAGAGACCAGTGGCTTGTTTAAGTGGTATCCCTGCCTCAGTCAGCCCACTCTTCAGCTTGGAACTCAGACCTGCTCTAGAAATGAACATCTGTTCTGACATGTCATCAACACTGTCCTCTCCGTGCTCAATTTGCTTTGATAACTGAAAAGTTAAGCAGATGCACAATCGGCCCTTTGTTCATTTTTTGCACTTCCCCTTAAAGAATGAAAAAAGATTATTGAAAATAGACGTATCTGTGGGAAAATTCCTTTCTCCCCTCTAGTTCAGACTCTTGTGAGTGGGGATGTGACACTTTAGATCTGCTTATGATAGCTGGTTGAGGCTGCACCTGTCCACGTGGTATTCTTTCTTTTCCTTCTGGTTTCAGGCATGAACTTTCTTTCCATCTCTCTGAACTTCTTTCTTTCTTTTTACTTTTCTGCTTGCCTTTCAGTAGACTTTTTTTCTTCCTTCCTATCTTTATGATTTTTCTCCACAATCCGTTGGCCATGTTATTGTTCGAATTTAACTTCCAACTTTCAAATGACTCTGTGTGTGTGAGAGTGTGTGTGTACGTGTGTGTATGTGTGTGTGTGTGTGTGAGAGAGAGAGTGTGTGTGTGTGTGTGTGTGTGTGTGTGTGTGTGTGTGTGTGTGTGTTTTCTCTTGTCTAGAAAGGAAATATTCCCATGGGAAAAGATAAGTGTGAAACAAGGGCAGCTAGGGTCCTATCTTTGAGGTGTCCAGGCTTATACAAAGAACTTTTTAATGAATTGTTTTTCCTCAAAAAAGGAAGGCCTGTGTAGTCTCTTCCCCAGAGAGGCCGATCTCTCGGCTGAGGAGGACAGAAGAAAACTGTTTCCAACCCCTCGCCCTTCAAATCCTAGGTTTTTGAAAGCTATCCTAAAATGAAGCAACATTTTCTTGTAAGTTTTGCAGTAAGAATTCTAGACTTGTTGAGTAGGAGGCATATGCGAGCTTACTGAGGGAGGAATCGCCTTGGGTTTCCATGGGCCATCCCAGAATCCTGGGGAAGGGCTCCCTTTATTCCTGGACCGCCTTTGATGACACACAACCTTTGACCCTGATCAATGCATCCTTCTCCTGAGCAGCAGAGACAGGAGCAGCTCTCTCAGCGCCCAGAGGAAGAGCGGGCACTCGGCCCTGACCTCTCACCCTGCCCCTAACCTCACTGATAATTGAGTTTTCCATTCGAGCTCACCAGCAGGCTTGCCACACAAAGAAACAAGCCCCTCCTCACTCCGTCTTTACGGAGATGAAACCACGAGCAGGGCCTGTTCAGCTAACATCAGCATCCGGTGCTGGAACACACGAGAAGGTCGGATCTGGGGCCCACTCCCCTATTCCATCCTGGGCCTCCCGGCATCTCCCACGCCCCCACGACAGGCTACTTGACTCTGACTACATTTGTTCCTCCTACCGGGGCACATAGAGAGAGGGATATGTTACCCTGAAAGATGTTCACATTGCAAAGCCATTTAGAAAACACACCTCCCTCTAAGTGTCCTAAAAGCCTGTTTTCCAGATGCTCCTGGAAACCGAAGAGGATTTAAAATAAACTTTCCCCACCTCCCTTTCAATCTTTATAAAATATTTTAGAATAAAGTAAAAGATAAATGGGCCCCATTAAAACATTTTCACCCTAAGTTTACCATTCTCATGGAAGAACCCAGGGGCTAGAATCGGCCCCCAGGGTCACCTGCTGAAGAAGCCCAAGGTGCTGGTTTGAGAGGAAAGTCCACAGCCAGTGAGCTGGAGCTCTCAGGAACTGCTGCCCATGAAGAGGAGGAGATGGAGAGCCCAAGATGCTGGAACACACTCCCTCCCCAGTGAATGCATACAGTGCTTTATTAAAAATGGTAATGACCTCACTTGCATAATATTCTTCACCTTGCAATTGACACCATCTCTCTGGCCCTGGCACCCTCACTGAGGTAGTTATTTTTTGTCCCAAGAAACCCAAGGACAGAGAACGTGCCCAAAGTCATCCAAGCGCGGGAGAGGTAGAGCTGAGACTTGGAGCCAAGTGTTCAGGTTCTGTAGCCACGAACCTTCTGGCGCATCTCACTGCCTCAGGAGGAAATCCCCCAGAATGCAGAAGAAAGAGGAGTTTCAAGGGTATCCTGAAGATACAAGGAAACATAAAAGCAGATACAGTACTATGCTTGCCAGAGTGGGAGGAAGAGACTTCAAAGGACAGAGCAGTCACCGTGGCTCCAGCATTTGGGGGTATGGGGACTTCCTAGGGAGGAAGGGCCTCATCTGAGCTTAAAGATGGAGCAGGACTGAGAGGCAAGTAGAGGGGGAAAAGAGAAGTGCTTCAGCAGCGGAACTGCTGGAAAGAGGCTTCCAGCAGGAAGTCCTGCTCGGTGACAGTGATGAGGCCCACAGGAGAGAGAGGGAAGAGGAGCCAGATGTGTAGGAGTTGGGCTAAGAGTTAGGGCTTTCTGTGGAAACGGTTTCTTAGAATCCCTGCTGTAGGGGTGTGATGTGCAGCTTTCAATGACCAGGATGCTCCCTTCTAGAAACTGAAAAGTGGGAAAACTCAGCCAAAATGGCACCTAACTCTCGGCCTGCCAGAGCTGAGAGTCGTGGGCTTCAAATGAGCAGGACTGGGACCTGTGGACTTAAAAAGCTCCTTGTCATTTGCCACAACTTGCCCAAATGGAGTGATGTTCCTGAGGCCTGGGATCAACCTCCACTTCCCTGGCTACTCTGTGGCACATCTGGAAGCAACTCAAGCATCCATAGTTGGCCGAGTGCCCTCAGGTGTTGATGAACCGTGGTCAAGTTTAAAAAGAAGAAATGCAACTGTATGCATCACCCAAGGCACTAGGAAATAATAGGGCCCCTCTTCCAAAAAGCCTGAGTCAGTAGGCACACTGGGAGAAGCAGAGATATGGGTTTTCAACAAAAGGAGGGCCAGGTTCCAGGTGAGAGGAGTGAGGTGAGTCACAAAAGTGCAGCATCAATTGTATTCTTCATTTAAAAGTCTGTTCTGTTGCTCATTGTGGATATTTCTGTCCTGATTTTTTTTTTTTTTTAGTTGGAGTCTCTGTCACCCAGGCTAGAGTGCAGTGGCACACTCACAGCCTGGGCTCCAGTTATCCTTCTGCCTCAGCCTTCCAAGTAGCCGGAACTACCGCACTTGGCTAATTTTTTATTTTATTGTAGAGACGAGGTCTCGTCAAGTTGCCTGAGCTGGTCTCGAACCCGTGGGCTCAGGCAATCCACTCACCTTGGCCTCCCAAAGTGCTGGGATTACAGGCTGAGCCACTGAGCCTGGCCCTGATTTTTTATATCATTTATCCTGACCTCCCCTTCAAGTCTGCACCCAAGTTGAGTGTCACATGCCTCACCTTCACCTAGGCTTCAACACAAGCCTCGGGTGGTCCCAGGATGAGATCCAAGTCCACTCAGCAATGCCTCCCAAGCTCTCTCCTCTGCCTGCATGTCCGGCTGCATCTGCCCCCTCGCAGTGCTCAGGCTTTGCATGCCCTCCCTGCCCTGTGACCACTCTTCACCTGGCCTTTATACAGACTTGTCCCTCCTGCAACATCCTTATTGCCTTCTGGGATCCCCACACCACCCAGGAGCTCCCCCTCCAGTCCATCAACAGCCTGGTGTATGCACAGGACTAGGAGCTCTGCCACACCTTCCTGCTGAAATCACCAGCCTCCCCTGAGAACCCAAGGGGACAATAACTTCCCCACTTCTGTGGTTACTTTGCCCACACTCCAAGTCAGGACTGCCTCTCCATCCCATTATTTTTCTATGTGCCTGTGAGCCCCTTGAAGAAAATGGAAAAGTCTTATTCTAGATACTTCCACACCTAGAACATACCCTAGCACTGAAGAGAGAATGAATAAATGCATGCATGAATGAATGAGAGTCAGGGCACAATAAGATGAGCACAGGCTTTGGCCTCACATCACAAACCCAGGCTTGAATCTGACTCCACTACCCACCCCTGAGCACTCTGCACAAGTGACTTAACAGGGCCAGGCTCTGTCTCCTCATTGACAACAGTGCTTCCGTTGCAGGTTGCTGTGAAAATTAAAGGAAGCTTTTCAAGTGCCTGGAACACAATGACAGATGCTCCCTAAATTTAAGAAAAATAGTAGGGATCAGAAGACTGCGCCCCTTTCTCCTTGGAACCACCGGTTGGGTGCTGTGTACTCTGAGAGGCCACGATGCCAAGTGCCACGTGGCTTGCTGTTGTGGTACTTGCAGGAGGGGTAAGCTCAGACGGATGACCAATTCATAAGGATCAAGATTTAGGTGAGGATTGGACGCCAAATCCACCAGAGGGTTTGTACTAAAGTCAGATGGAGGAAAGAAATAAAATGGGTTTTGTTGCATTAAAGCCCGCCGAGTCAATCTGAATGTGAGAATCGTGATCTGGCACTTCTCGTGTCTACATGCAGAACTTTCTCCTGGAAGCCACCCCTTGGTACTCTCACAGTGTCTCCTGAAGTCCCTTCCCAGGCCATAAATACCATGAGAAAGATGTTACCCTGGAGTAGATTTATTCTGACCCTTCCTGAATTAGTCAGGGCTCTCCAGAAAAACATGTATAATTTGTGTGTGGGTGGGGGGGTGTGTGTGTGTGTGTGTGTGTGTGTGTGTGTGTGTGTGTGTGTGTAGAGAGAGAGAGAGAGAGGAGGAGAGGAAGGGAAGGAAGGATAAAGGAGGGGAGGAGAACTGGGGAAGGAAAGGGGAGGAGAGGGAAGAGAACTCAAGGAATTGGCTTACATGATTGTGGGCACTGGCAAGTCTGAAGTTTGCAAGGCAGGCCAGCAGCCTGGAGACCCTGGGAGAGCTAACATTGCAGTCTTGAGTCCAAAGGCAGTTGGAGGCAGAATTCTTCTTCAAGGACTTCAGTCTTGAAGTCCTGCAGGGTAATTCAGTTACTCTTAAGTCCTAGAGGGTAATACAGTTACTCAGAATCGACTGACTTCAATGCTAATCTCATCTAAAAATTGCCTTTAAAGTGTCATCTAGACTGTGTTTGACCAAACAACTGGGCACCATGACCTAGCCACATTGACACATAAAATCAGCCATCACACATCCTAAGTTTGCAACATGAAAGTGAATCAGCCCATCTGCAGTCAGCAAGTTGCTACCTGAGAGGCAATGACAGGAAAGCATCTTGCCAGGGAAAAGGTGACCCACAAAACAGAGGTGCTGCTGGGGTGGAGGCTGTTTGGACAACCAAGACCTACCAGGTGTTCTGCTGGACTGTCTTCATGAAAGACCGAAGAGAGGCAAACAGAGTCCTTCCCAGGAAGACTAATTTGTTCATTCAGTATCATTGCCCCTACTAAGTACGAGGCAAACCAGATTCAGTTCTTGGGTAAGATACAAATCTAATAACTGACCTCAGGGCACTCGCAGTACAGGGTGGTGGCAGACATTTGATCAACCATCCCATCCAACAAACAAATGTGACAATAAGGGGTGTCCCAAGAGGGAAAACTAGGTATATATGCACCCATTCTGGGAAATCCACGAGGGTGCCTGTGGTGAAGGAACTAGCAGCAAGCCTAGTGGCCATTCCCAGTGGAACGGACAAGGAAAAGTTACTGATGTACAATGTGAAATTTGGGGCAGCATTTGGAAGCAATTAACTAGATGCATACACAGCTTAGATTTCTAAGTCCCAGTGCTGAATGGGAAAAAAGTGAGAAACAGAAAAGGTGATTGCACAATGTCATTTATATATAACTTCAAAAGACATCACACAAAGCAACATGCTTTAAAGAGATGCATATGATTTCAAGGGTATAAAGAAGATGCATTGGAAGTCTCACCTATAAGAAGTAGGGGATGGAAATAGGAATGGAAACCCAAAGTACTAGCAAGCAAAGTACATGAAGGAGAAGAGGACCCTGGCACGGACCAGTGGGGTGAAGTTTCATGACTTGCAGAGTAACTCAACCCTCTGCACTGAGATCCAGAAAGCGGGAGAAAAATCACTATGTGGGTTGCCACAACCTTGTTATCATGACCTGTTCAATGTCTGTCTTTTCTTCTAGGTCAGAGGTTGGCTAACTGCAGCCCAGGAGCCAAATTCAACACACTACCTGTTTTTGTAAGTAAAGCTTAATTGGTACACAGCCACATTCATCCTTTACATATTGCCTGTGGCTGCTTTTATTCGACAATGGCAGAGCTGAGGAGTTTCAACTGAGACTCTATGACCTGCAAAGCTTAAGACACTTGTAATCTAGCCCTTTACAAAAAAAGTTTGCCAACCTCTGTTTTAGAGTGAAAGTTCCATGATGGCAAGGACAAGAGGTAAAGAGAAAAGAGAGAACTCCAAGAGTGGTGACGTAGCAACACTGGTCAAACACAAGACAAGCACATCTCATGGTCATAGTATATGATTCAGTGAGTGGTGGTCACTCAGTTCTTCAAGTGCACAAGGACCCTGACCCCAGGCATTTGTACTCCAGGCTGTTCTGTGTGGAATGCTCTCTTACCCCACCTCTTCTCCTGACCAGCTCTACCAAATCTCTTCCAGGGCCTTCTCTGGTCCCCTGCCCCTAGACTGGGAAGTCATTTATACCCTCTCATAGCACTTTGCGCTTCCTGATAATATATAGCCCCCTGGTTATTGTCCAATCAATGTCTGCTGCCCTTTCTAGACCCACACCTTCACAAGGGCATGGGCCAAGTCCCGGTTGATTCTGAATTCCCACCTCCTCTAGCACAGCATCTGGCACATAATAGGCACTCAATAAATACATACAGATGAATAAAATGAAAAGGTGGGATGGAGGGATGGTAAATAGGACAGTATCACTAGAGCAGAGGACGCATAGGGAAAGGAGAAAGAGTAAGATGAGAACACATTGGAGGAAAATAATGAAAGGTCTAGAGTGCCAAGAAATCCATGCTTTCTCTCAAAGGGCATGAGCTTAGACCTGACTTCCCCATGCAAATAAGACTGCCCACTGCATGAATTGTTGATTTGGAGCTGGAAGGAGTCAGGTCCAGGCCAAGCCAACCATCTTCTGGAGGTCGTGCAGCCCCATTCCTGTCTCTGTTCCTCAGTTTACCTGCTGTGAACCTCTCTTCATGCTCTGGGTGGACTCAAGCAGGCCCATATTCCACTCATGTGAAGGCCCAGAAAGAGGCCTCACACTTGGGCCTGCCCTGGCCTCACCAGGACAGTGCCCAGCTTATCCCTGGTCCAGAAGAGCAGGAGTGACAGAAGGAGGCTTCAGGGTCTAATTTTCTGCAGACCTCTGGACCCATGGGCTGTTTGCATGATACATGCCTAATAACCCAAACACCTTTTGGTTTGGCTGTGGCTGTAACAGCAGATGATGGAGTTAAGACATGAAGACTTCTCAGAGTCCTGTCTCCAGACCAACTCCACTCTCACTGCCTTCAGTCCCCTTAGCTCCTGTGCCCATCAGGGAAGTTTTACGACGGGACTTTATCACATGCTCACCTGTGGCACGTGTCCCGAAAGGCTATTCCCAAGGAAAGAGAGATGTGGTGGGGGGCCCAGATATGCTGAGCTTTCCACTCAGGTGAGCCCTGTGTCGTCTTAAATTTGGGATGGTAGATCCAGGCCCTTTAGTACCAGCAAAGCATATTGTTAACTATCTAAGATCTGGAATTGCTAAGAGGCAATGTGATAAACTGGTGCATTGGCTTTCTAGGCTTCCATAACAGACTACTACAGACTGGATGACTGAAACAACAGAAATGTATTTCTTTCCCGTTCTGGCAGCTGGGAATCTGAGATCCAGGTGTCAGTAGAATTGGTTTATTCTGAGGTGTCTCTCCTTGGCCCACAGATGGCTGTCTCCACTCTGTGTCTTCACACCGTCTTTCCTCTGTGCGTGTCTGTGTCCTAATCTCCTCATCTTATAAGGACACCAGTTTATTGGATTAGGGTCCACCCTAGTAACCTCATTTTAGCTTAATTACCTCTTTCAAAACCCCACCTCCAAATGCAGCTACATTCTGAAGCACCAGGGTTAGGACTGCAACACATGTATTGGGGGTACGCAAATCATCTCACGACAACTGGACAGGGCTTGGGTTTAGAAGCCAGATGGAAATTTTAGCCTAGCCACTTACCTCATTGAACCTCATTTTCCTCATCTATAAAGTGGGGAGACTATTTCTTACTCAGGGACACCGCTAAGGATCAAGGGAGATAAGACATGTAGCACAATTGAGGGTGCTCGGTAAACGGCATGTATGATTAACAGGGCTCCCGGACTCTGGCCCTCATATATTTCAGCACCGGTCACTCCCTGTTAATTCTATCTACATGCACCACAGCTACGTGCTAAGGGATCATATCACATGTTCTATTTGTTCATTCCTGATTCAACCAAACCGCTCTTTTAGCCTCTCAACTACCATTCTTTTGGACATTTTTTCATTTGTGCTAAAATCATCTAGATTTACTGTTCATGAATGTAGTTGGACAACCCCATCCACAGAACGACTGTCTGGTGTGATGGCTAAGAGTCTATCCAAAAGTCTTGGTTTGATCCTGGCTCTGCCATTTAAGTACGGTGTGAACCTAGGCTAATCATTGAAACAGTGACCCAGCATCCTCCTCCGAGAGAATCATAAAAGTAGCATTCTCCAGCAGCAGCTCACAGCTAGTGCCAGTCAATCGACTTGGACTTAGGGCTATATAAGCACCAGGTTTCGGCCCCAGAGACGGGCAACCCCTTCGGGCCCTCCCACTGTGGGAGCTTTTCTGTCCTCTTGATAAATCCTGCTTTTTCAACAACCAAAAAAAGTAGCATTCTCATGGGGCTGTTGTGATATTTACATCTGCTCTCAGATGTAAGAAGCCCTTACAACAAGCCAAGCACAAAGTCAACACTAAATGTTTGTTAACCATGATGACGACGTTTCCCTGTTCTGGAATGTTCTCCCGCTCTGTCTGTGATGACAAAGCCTGCAGGCCCCCCTTCTCTAAGCAGCATCCCTACTATAGGGGTCTCTGATGGACTCTGGCCCCCTCTGTTCTAATTTGGGCTAACTACCTGGCTATGAACACACTGAGCACAAGCACTTTGGGTTTTATTTCAGGAGTATGAGCCCCACTGTGAGTCCCTAAAGGGTGGGAACTTGCTTCTGCCCGATATTCCACAGCCTGAGCACAATGCTGAGTGCAGATGGGTTCCTGAGCAGAAAATAACTGTCGACTAATTGATAAAGCTACAGGGTACCGACTCAGTAACAACCCAGCTACCTAGGGGACTGTACGGTTTCTGAACTCTGCAAAGATGCTGAAAAAAAAAAGTGCCACTATTCTGAAATGCACTTTTTTTTTTTACTTAAATTTTTTTTAAAAATTAAGCTGGGCACTAGAAGACCACAGAAGGAAGAAGACTGGACCAGCCCCACAGAGGGCATTAGGTCTGTCAATAATGGGACATAGGCACGCATGTCTGAAATCACAAGGGAAAGTAACAGGGCAGAGTAAATTTCAGGAGAGAGTGGTCAGTGCCCTAGGGGGTTAGCAGGGAGACTTTCTGGAGGAGAATGTATCTGCCAAGTTCCTTAACCCAGTCTGATGATCTCATACACTTCCCTCACCCAGTGGCCAATAAAAGGGCTTTAGGCTTCCTTGGCTATTGGAGGAGGCCATTCACCAGACTCCCTATCTCGGATTCAGCCTTGGCTCTGACTTCCAGCTTGGCCCCGAGTCTACACAGGTGTCTACACAGCAGCTCCATCCCTTTTCCAGCCCTGTGATCTCCCTTGGACATTCCTGAGCAAGGTCCACCCAGTTTGACCTTCAGGATCACATAGGGCCCCCACTGGCCTCACAGGCTCTTTCCCTCCCAGCCTCCTTTGGTGCCCTGTGCTGCCCAGCCCTCTTTGCTGGCCCCAGCCACTATGGATTACAAAAGACAGAATGGCAGATAAGGACATTTGGGGTGTGTTCCAAGACTCCTAGCCTTCCTTGTCCTCTGGGAAGTGGGTGTCATGCCTCCCCATCTTCTGGATCCCTGTCATTCCATGCTTGAGGCTATGTTCCAAAGGAACCTTGGGGCATCACGTGTGTCAGGAATTGATGACTGCTAGGATGAATTTCCCTTGAGAAAACCCTCTCAACTTCCCGACACAGGAGCTGGCTGTGTGTGGCACAGAGGGAAGAGAGAGGTGCATTGATAAAGAGTAGAACAAATTTCTTTGACACAGAAAATGAACTCCTGGCCTGTGCAGGAAAATGAGAAAAGACAAGAAAGTGGAAACCTGCCTCCCAAATGCCCAGTGTTCCTGCTAGCAGCAGAGCAGCCCATGAGGCTCTAGGACGCATCTCCACTGAGCTCCAGGAGGGACTCTCAGGGGCTGTTTCTGAAAGTCCAGCCATACTGCCACCTAATAACACTGGTATCGGCCCACCCAGCTTTCTACTCTTTTCTGCCTGGTCAATGGACCACTCCAGTCCCTATCACCCCTCTCTGAACCCCCTTTTTCCGTATCGTGTCACCGGAAACAGGGGGATTTGAAAGCCCAACTACACAGGTATCTACACAGCAGCTCCATCCCTTTTCCAATCCCGTGATCTCCCTTGGACCTTCCTGAATGACCTTCATGATAATGCAGGGCCCCTGCTGGTCTCACTGGCTCGTCCCTCCCAGCCTGCAAGAGTCAGACCCCTCTTCCAGGTATTGTCCCAGACCTCATTCCCATTGCCTCTTCCAACCTGGTGTCCTTTGGCTCAAACCTTTGTGCCTCCTGACCTGTAGGTCTGCTCGCCAGTCTCCAGCACCTGCCTGGACCCTCCATGCGCTGTCTGATATTTGTACCCACTTATTTGATTGCCTACCTTCTGCTTGTCCTCAGGACAGAACGGCTTGGCTTTATGAAGCCTCTGCAGGGAGTGAGTCTGCTTCAGCCAGATGCACTCCTACTACCTGGGCAGCCTGTCCTACTCTGACCAGGCCTGGCCGTCAGCCTGCCAGGGCCCTGACCTTAGCTGCTATCAGCCAGCCCACAGCCCATGCCCTATAGACATACAGCAGCCAGCATGGCTGGCACTGTCGGCTCAGCAGTTGTCCGGGCACCATAGGCTCCTCCATCTGTACCAGGATCTCCAGGTTTGTGTCCAGGGCCCAATAATCCAAGGACAGTCACCTGCCCTACAGGTAACAGGAACAAGAGAGTATTCTAGAAATACAAGAGGAATCTTTACCTTTCAGAGATTGGACTATCTTCTTGTCTCCAAATAGGACAAGGAAAGGAGCCAGAGAGGTCCACTTGATTGGCATCCTTGGAGTATAGACTGGAAAGGCAATAATGAGCAAGAAGTGTGGACCACCCTGGATTCCAGCAGGCCCGAGCAGTGTCATTAACCCACACCTCTCTCCCTGACCTGCAATTCCACAGTACTTGGGCCTAGCACGACCCTCAGCACGATGCCCAGCAAAGTCCATGTCTCATTAATGTTGTCCATGATGGTCTCTTCTTCTAGAATTTTAGTTTAGTTTAGTTTTTGAGTCAGAGTCTCACTCTATTACCCAAGCTGGAGTACAGTGGCATGATCACAGCTCACTGCAGCCTCGATCTTCTGAGCTCAAGCAATTCTTCCACCTCGGCCTCCCACTTAGCTGGTATTACAGGAATGTGCCACCATGTCCAGCTAATTTTTTTTTAATTTTTTTTGGCTGGGCTCGGTGGCT
>NW_007249404.1:360172-447923 GCF_000164805.1 Carlito syrichta | reverse complement strand
CGAGGAGAGTGGATTGCCTGAGCCCGCGGGTCCGAGACCAGCCCGAGCAACTTGGTAAGACCTCGTCTCTACAATTCAAAAAAAAAAAAAATTAGCCAGCATGGTAGCACACACCTGGAGATGTTTGGAAGGCTGAGGTGGAAGGATGGCCGGAGCCCAGCAGGTCGAGGCTACGGTGGCCAGAAGCATGCCATGGCACTCCAGCCAGGGCGACAGAGTGAGACTCCAACTCAAAAAGCAAAAATTATTTTTTGTAGAGATGAGGTCTTGCTATGTTGCCCAGGCTGGTCTTGAATTACTGGGCTCAAGCAATCCTCCCACTTGGGCCTCCCAAAATGCTGGGATTGCAGGAGTAAGCCACTGCTTCTAGCCTAGAATTTTCATTTTTTTAAGGTCAGGGAATGTATCTTCACGCATCCTTTAGTTCCTTCAGGCATTCATCCATATATTTATGGGGTCATCAACATTGACTAAGCACCTGCTTTATGCCCCCTCCCTTCCCCTGGCCCTAGGATGCAAAGATAAATAAAATATAATCCCTGTCCTCAAAGCTTTCAGTCCAGTGAGAGGTAAACAGATCATTATACCTCAACATGAGAAGTACAGTGACAGTATCACGCAAAAGGCAGTGTGACTTCAGAGAAAGAAGACATTGTTTCTGCTTCAGGAGATCCAAGAACACATCACAGAGGAGGAGGCTTCAAACTGGGTTTTGAAGGATGAGTAGGAGTTCCTTGAGCCAGAAGTGAATATGCACCACCATCATTGATGAATCCTCAGCAATTGTTGTGTTGTCTGGAACATAGAAGCTGCTCAAGAACAGTGGCTGAATTGAATAAGTGAGGATTGATGAAGACTTAGCCTAAGGACTGGGAAAAGAGGGCACTGTCCTAGGTCTTCTGCCTCAAGCCTGGGGCACATTGGAATCACTTGGGGAGTTTTAGAAAATAGTGTTTCATCCTCGCCCCCAGAGACCCTGACACAATTGGCATGAGATGCTGCCTGGTCTTTGGAACTTTTAAAAACTCCCTGGGTGATTCCAATATGCAGCCATGTTTGAGAATCACTAATTTAAACCAATGTTTCTCAAATGTGCGATAGATTCAGGCAATCTTGTTTTTGCAATCTACTGCAATTCGGAAACTGAAGCAGTGAGGTGGGGCCTGAGAGTCTGCATTACTAACAAGCCCCTGGTAAGGCTGATGCTGCTGGTCCTGGGACCACCCTCTAAGTAGCAAGAGTGACAGGGCTATGTCTTTCTGGCCCAAAGAACTCCAACTCATCCATCAAAACCCAATTTAGAAGCTTCATCCTCTGTGATGTGATCTTGGTTCTCCTGAAGCAGGGAAAATGCTTCTTCCTCCTAATTTGCACTGCCCTCTTCATTTTCCTGTCAGTATACCTTGGAGTACAGTGATCTGTTTACATATAACTTAGTAGCAAGACTCTCTGAGGCTTTATGCCCAAAAGCAGTTCAACAGGCCTCCGGTTCTCCCACCCCAAGGGGTGATATTCAAAGTCTGTAATGCCTGAGATAGGCTGAGGCAGTAAGTGCTCAGAATGGACGTGGTGGCAGCAGCTCTGGAGACAGTGATGTCCCCGGAAAGAATTAATCCCTGGGTCAGGAGGATGTCCCCGGGAAGAATTAACCCCTAGATCTGGGTCAGGAGGATGCTGGGAGAAGGGCCGGGCAGTCAAGGCTGCAGAGGGTGCCCAGGACGGGTGGGATGGGAGCCTGTCTACCCAGCTCCGTGTTTTAAGACCCGGCACCCAATACCGGTATCTGCCAGCCGCCTGCCCTCCCAGCCTGCGCCCAAGGCCAAGGAGCAGCCAAAGGGGGCCTGGCGGGCAACATCCTGCCGTAGAGGGTGGTGAGGAGGCTGGCTGGCAGGAGCTGCCTCCTGGGTAAACATTGTTCTGTTTTTTTCTTTTTTTTCCTCTTCAAACAAGCCCTTCTCAGCCCTGGCCACACCACCCCAAACAAGGCCTCTCGGTGCTGTTGACACAGAAGCAGGGATGGTGTCATTCCAGCTCTGAGATAAAACTGGGATCCTCCCATAATGGTGGGCATTTCCTCTCGGGAAGAACACCAGCACGTCAGGAAATTCAACAAGTCCAGCCTAAGCCCTTCCCTCAGGCTAGGCTCAGGTTTTCTGTTGTTTTGGGTGAATTTCTTTCTCCCCAAAGCCCTGCTTGTTTCATGTGCCTGGTCAGCAGATATGTCAGCCCCAGACAATGGCCTCTTTCTGCAGACAATGGTCATCGTGAGGAATGTCGCAGGAGGGCAGGGCTTGGGGAGGGACAATCCGGCTTTCAGAAGCCAGTGGCCAAGTGGGTGCTGCAGGGAGGGTCTTGCTGTCACCGGGGCAGCCTCCTCAAAGGCACCATTTATAGGACCCGCAACCCCAGAAAAATGGATGCTTTGGGTAGCCGCGGAACCGGAGGACGGCCGCTCTCTTCTCGCTCGGGCCCGGCTTGCGCTGCTGGCTTTACCAGCCTCCCGAGGCTCCTGCGACCACAACCCCTGCCATGCAGACTTTGTTTAATGAAAAAACAAATAGTCACCCCCAAATCAGACCGAGAGTCTGCTGTTTCCTCTGCTGCCCCTCCTGCAGTACCCGGCCTGTGCCTCACTGGCCAGCTCTCCAGAAAAGAAAGGGCTTATTCATCCCCAAAGGTGGAAACTTGCCTTCTCCGGGGGAAATTGTGTAACTCTTCTGTAGTGGAATCGACTACAGGCCCCAAGGTCTTTTGGAAAAAGAAAAACAGATAAGGAGGCGGTGGTGAGAGCCAGAGCTGGCTGTCTTTCCCTGGCTTGCTACAGAATGGTTTTTCCAACAGAGGCCACAGGCCGACATGTCACATCAGCGGGTCCCTGAATTTCAAGGGCTCTCAGGGTGATTGGAAAATTAGGTGATAGCCAGGCCTTCATTCATTCATTCATTCCTCTAGAACAACATCGGGTGCATAATAGATGCTTAGTAAACATTCGGTGAATGAATACAACGTTTTATAGTATCTGATTCGATCTCTCCTTGCTCAGAAAAACTTCAATTGCTCCCTCTTGGCTACCTTATCAATTTCGTGTCTCTTACGTGGCCTACAACTTGGAATTGGCCCCTCAGATACCTCTCCAACCTCACAACTTCCACATGCCCCTGATTCCCCTCCCCTTGCTCCATATACATATGCCGTCCACTGTTTCTTGAACAAAACTATTGTTGTGTGAGCCCCTAGGCCTTTGCTCCAGCTGTCTCTTAACCCCAAGTCCCTTCCCAAGCTTCTTGTAGACATCTGGTAAGTTCCTTCTGCACACAACTAGCTTCCTGTACTTGCTAATCTTAAAAGTCATCGCTTGACTGGGCACAGTGGCTCATACCTGTATTCCCAGCACTTTGGAAGGTCGAGGCGGGAAGATTGCTTGAATTCAGGAGTTTGAGACCAGCCTGGGCAATATAGCAATACTCCATCTCTACAAAAAAATAAAAAATAAATAAAATTTAAAAACTGGGCATGGTGGTGTGCACCTGTAGTCCCAAGTACTCAGGAGTCTGCTGAGGCAGATGGATCACCTGAGCCCAGAAGGTCGAGAGCTGCCATGAGCCATGATTGTGCCACTGCACTACAGCCTGGGCAACACAATGAGACCCCAACTAAAAATAAGTAAATAAATAAAACAGATAAATAAATTTTTAAAAAGTCATTGTCTGAAGCTCCAAGTTCCACCCTGCTCTTGTACATAACCATCATGACACTTACCCCAACACCTTATATCTGTCGGTTCCAACTGAACTGTGGACCCCTCGAGAGCAGGAACTGAGTCGTCTGACTTACCTCCACATGCCCAGGAAAAGGGGCCTGGTCCATCCTCAGTCCTCAGTAACTAAGGGGAGCAACTAGTCCTATTTTAGTACGGAAGGTCCCACATCCCAGGACACCCCCTGGTCCTAGGCAAATTGGGATGGCTAGTCACCCAATCAGTAAGCGAGTAGTGAATGACTAAATTCCCAAGTCTCTGTTGATTCACTCGTTCCCTTAGCACACGAATAGTACAAATCTGAGAGCTGGATCTCCTGCTCATCCAATTAGAGGGCGTTTCTGAGCAGCGCTGCCGGCCACTGTCGCACAGAACAGGCTTGGTCGCTGAGTTCGCATTAAGTCTGTGAGGCACATTTCCTGGGGCCCTGTTTATCTCTGCGCACCGCTTCTAACACATCTGTTGATATCTGCCTTATCTCCCTGGATTTGCTCTGGGTCCCCCTGGGTCTGCTGCCCTCAGAAAGGACCAACCTTCTACTCTCACAGCAGAATTCCTATCGCAGGCTTCATAAGTCAAAAGGCGCACGCCAGCGCCCACGTCTTTGGAACAGAGTGACTGCAGCCAGGACCCATGTGTCTGCTCGGCCTCCCTCAGACCCTGGGGCAGCTTGGACCCATCTGTTTCCCAGTTCTAGGTCAAATCAAGCCGAGAAAGGATCAGGCTTCATTTGACCTGAGATGGCTGGAGCATCTGGCTGCTCCCTCTACCTCCCCCCATCCTGGCGAAATGAACCTATATCCCCTACCCCCCTCAGTGGGCTCTCAGAGACGCCATCTTTCCTCCATGGTGATTTCAGAGTTTCTGGAACGTGTGACCCAACAGAAGTCACAAAAACAGACACGCGTGACTTGAATTCCTGCTCAGCCACTTAGGAACTTTCAGGTGACTTCAGGTAAGTTACTTAACTGCTCTGTGCTGCCTCATTCAAACAGGGATAGTTAGAGCGCCTACTTTGCAACATTGTTATAAAGATTATAGGAGATTTACAAGGTGACTGGCTCCCTGTCTAGTACAGAGCAGATGCTCCAGACGTTTCTGTCACCTTCAAAACAAAAGGAATCAATAGCTGTTGGGTGTGAATCCGTTCTATATCTCAGGCCTGAACTTTTTGGCATCTGGATCTGCCGGCTAGAGAAGGGACAGTGTCTTGGGAAGGTGTCGCCATGTTCTTCCTTTTCTAAGGTGTGCTCCCCACTAAGAGGAGGGTCCAGGTTACAGAAGCTGCCACTAACCAAGATAGTTAGAAATTGTTCCTTTACATTGGAAAGTTCCACCGGGCATGGTGGTTCGTGCCTGTAATCCCAGCACTTTCGGAGGCTGAGATGAGAAGATTGCTTAAACCCAAGGGTTCGAGACCAGCCTGGGCAACATAGAGAGAACCCCATCTCTACAAAATAAAAATTTTAAAATTAGCCAGGTGTGGTGACATGTGCCTGGGACTATAAGTCCCAGCTACTCAGGATGCTGAGGCAGAAGGATCGCCTGATCCCAGGTGGTCAAGTCTGTGATGAGCCATGATTGTGCCACTGCACTATAGCCCGGGCAAGAGTGAGACCCTACTTTTTTTTTCTAATGGAATGTTCCTAAGAATCTCAGGTTAACAAGGGACAAGAAACACAAATATTATATAGATGGATTTCTTTTTAAACCCTGTCCTAAAACTGCACAATAGAAGAGTTAAAAGTTGCCAAACGTTGAATTGAAAACACGGTATGAGGGTAAACAGGAGACCTCTTGATATGTGACACTCGGAGGTCACACTTCGAAGAAGCCACAGTCAACAAGCCCTCTCATTCCCCATACTGAAATGATTTTCTTTCATCAAAATGGTAGCTACCTGGCCCTCCAGGAAGCAGAGCCCGTGAGTTGCTGTGTACAATAAACACTCACCTTTTTAAAATGGGGATTTATTGAACCAACCTGCTCTTTTCACATGGCCTCTACTGCTTTTTCCTGCACTTTGGACAATCCTAGCTCACCTTTGCATTTCCACCTTCCCCCCTAATCTCACCATCCTTATTTATTTTGTGTTTGCTTCTAGGAACACTTCAAGTTTTTTTATCAAATCACAATCAATAGATTGGCACCCTAAGAAATCAACAATGAGCTGCAAAATTATGATATTTTTGGAAAGTCCTTCTAAGGTTTGCTTTGTTTTTTAGCAATAGCCCTGAATTACTTTAAGGATTTGAGAATTACTTTAAGGAGTTCCTTTGCCATGATGTTGTATGTCTGTATCTGGACTCATGTATGTTTAAGAACATGTCCCATGTGAGCATACCCAAGCACTTAAAAAGGATTACTGTCCTGATGGTCAGGCCACTGCGCAGCAGATGTAACTCGAGGAACTCTGTCCACCAACAACAGGTTGCTTTCTATCTATAGTCTATGTTATGAAAAGTCAGGTCAGAGAAAAACTGGACATGAATTAGGGTAGCCCAAATGGTAACATTGGAAACATTATTGCGCATGCTGTACTCATTTTTCCCAATTAGTCTTTTGAAATACTTGCTTTTATTCCTCACTAATTTCTGAGTAATTGTCCACTTTGGAACTCTTACAAAGTGGGTAGGTATTTGAGAACCATGATGACCTATGACCTTTGACCCAAGGTGATCTTTACTGGGGGGATCCGTGAAAGATTGATTTGAGCAGAGCTGAGTTAGACAAACAAGTCATTCACATAACTTCAAATCTGGAGGCAAATCAGGTAAAAATGTGAGCAATCTTTGTGGCCTGGAATTTCCTGTCCCCATAATCAGGAATTAGGACAATACTTTTAGCCTCAGCAAGTATTGATGAACAAGTTTCTGCATCTTCTTCAAACAGCCCCGTAGGATAATCCAATGAAACAGTAGGTCCCATCGTTGGACGAGCTGGTTTCTTGCCAAATACTTTTTTTTTTTTTTGAGTTGGAGTCTCACTCTGTTGCTCAGGCTGGAGTGCAGTGGCATGCTCCCAGCCACTGCAGCCTCGACCTGCTGGGCTCCAGCAATCCTTCCACCTCAGCCTTCCAAGGAGGTGGAACTACAGGTGTGTGCTACCACACCTGGCTAATTTTTGATTTATTGTAGACAGGAGGTCTCACCAAGTTGCCCAGGAGGGTCTCGAACCCGCGGGCTCAGACAATCCACTCACCTCGGCCTCCCAAAGTGCTAGGATTACAGGCTGAGCCACTGAGCCCAGCCGCCAAATACTTTTTAAAAGGAACCAAAATGGGTGTCTTTGACATAATTTAGAGCAATAATTCTTAATATTTCAATCATAGGCACTCCTTGTTAAAAGAAATCTTTCCTCCAAAGAGCCCAAGTTTTGAGAAGACTCCATTAAACAAACTGCACTGTTTTAATTAATTCATTTTCCCAAATTTCTGTCATCAAAACACCGGCAACTGCATCTTGGAGCTTCGATGGGCCTGAGGTCACTAGAGCTGCCACACACCGAGAACATGATTACAACCAGAGGAAAAGCAGGTCGGTACTGCATGATCCCATGAGACAGAGGAAGGACACGATTTTCACTACCCTGGGGCGACATTTTTAACTGTCGGCCATCCCAGAAGCCTTGGCATGGAGGAGCCCAGGCTGGGAACGCCTGACCCTTAAGCTTCATTCCCACCATTTCTAAGTTGACTGCCCAAATCATGGGAACAAGGTAGGTAGGGAAGAGGGTTTAAGAACCACATGCAGGCTTTGATTGGGTTTTTTTTTTCCCCTGAGGCATGTTTATTGTTAAATGAAAAATGATTTTGACATTAATAAAAATTTTAAACAGAAAAACACCCATAGTAATCCTATAACCAATGTTTTCATTTTTTTTTCTACATTATCTCCTATTTTTATTCACTTGCACATCCTATTTGGGGATTCCATATCTGTGAATTCACCTACTCACTAAAACATGTGTGTAACCCCAAAATCAATTCACGTGGCATTATCTCATCATTCACAGACATGCACGCAGTGGTGAAAATGGGAGTTGTCCCCTACTCATGCCCCTAGTATGAACAAGGCGAGTGCTGCCTTCTTGATCCAGCTCTCAGACTGTGAGAGTCCCTCTTGCGGTCTAGTGTCCACGTTTTTGCATTTTTGTGCTTTTTGTTGCTGACTTCCTGTTTTCAGTAGCCCTAGAGTGTAGTGGTGAAATATTACCTAGTGTTTCTAAGCACAAGAAGTCTGTGGTGTGCCCTGCGGAGTGCATGTGTGTTGGACAAGCTTCGTTTGGGCATGAATGACGTCTATGAGTTTCATTTTAATGAATCAGCAAGATGTATTAAACAAAATGCGTTTAAATAGAAGTGTACATAAAATAAGATTATGAATTGGCCAATGACAAAATGTTATCACCAGATGCTCCCAGGACTCTAAGTCTGTATTTCTTCTAGGAGCAAATGGTTCGGTATCCACTACTTTAGCGTTCATGGCAACCTTAAGGAGCATAACCAGTGTAAATAACAAGGATCAACTATACTTACAATTTCATTTCCTGCTTGTTGCAGTTAATATTATATCATAAGCAAGTGTCAATATAGTCACCCAGTAATGCTCCTTTGTATGGGCAAATCACCATCAACATAACTGTTCCCTTATTGTTGGTCCCCTATGTTATTTCCAATATTTCAAGCTTATAAGGTTGAGGCTGCAAAGAATATCTTCATGGATATAGTATGTGAGCACCACAAAGACACTTACCTGTCTTATACTAGCCTGCATTCTCCAGAATGTACCTCAGTGCTTGACATATAGTTTATCTCAATAAATATTTATTGAGCGAATGAATGACTTAAGGTTGGTCAGCGATGATCAGGGACAGTCAGTCCAACATGTAAGACTCTTAGTAAGTGTTCAATAAATGCCTGTACCTTACATAGGCACATCGGCCGACCACCTACAATGCCTCTGCTGCTAGCACTGTGCCTGCATCATTACTTTCATGATATTGTTTAGCCCTCCTACCTTTGAAGGTAAGTTTTATCCACCTCATTTTCCTTTCAGTAAGGACACTGAGATTTAACTAAGTCACCCTTGCAAAGTCGCACAGCTGACTAGACCCCCTGAAGTGATTCTAGCCCACATCTTGGTGATTCCAAATCTGCTGCTCTTCCTTCTGCACCAGGCTGGAGCCATCTGTGGTCCCAAGCCTTGCTGGCACAGCTCCTGTGACCACCAGATCAGAGGAAGTAGGATCAGTCGGCCTTCTCCAAAGGCCACTGGGATACACAATCCCTCGGGTTCTGCTTTCTCCTCCCCTCCCTATAATTCTCCCACCTGGATTCCTCCTTTCTTCTGTAATCACACACGCCTGACATGATGGCTGTTTCTATTCTCTGGTCATGGGCCCTGCCTTTATGGAGTTAATTGGCGGGGGCACTCAGTCTTCAATCCCTGATCCCAGGTTAACTGAAACTCACACCTGACTTGACTGTGATGTGGGAATGGATGGGATGATGCAGGGAAGGCAGAGGCAATTGGGTTCCAGAAGCTTTTCAAGGTAGGGGTTTTGATCTCCTCCTTTGATTGGAATGGATCTCAGCTGAGGATAAGGGTGGGGGATGTTGGGCCTTTTCTTGACATTGATAAAAAATGAGGTAAAGAGGTAAAAATGGAAATAAGGGTTGTTTCATTTGATCCACATTTCAGAAACAGAGGGATCACCTTGACTGGTACCTCCTCAGGTAGAAAAGGCTGTCTGGTACTAAGGCATAATCCCTCAGCTTTGCGATAGTTAATAGGCAAGCTCAGATATGGTGATGAGGCCCAAAGCAGGGGCCAGAGGCTTCTTAAAAAGTCAGAGGCAAATTGGTTGGTCTGTCAATAGATCTTCTTATCTGCTATTTTGCAAAGCACTCATACCACCATTGTGATCTCAGTCTCACGATGCCGATGCCATCAAGGAGGAAGAGAGAAGATGGTGTTCCCTCCTCCAAGAACGTCCTTCCCCTCTTACCTGTCTGGGTCACTCCCACTCCTCTTTCAAGACCCAGGACTAGTGATTTCCTTCTCTGAAGACTTCTTGGTCAAAACTCCCCAAAAGTAACCCCAGCATCTCCTTTGCCCTGCACTATACCCAGTGGGTTCACCCAACACCCTGTCCTGAAAACATGTTCTTATTTGTCCCTCTTGGGGGCAGAGGCTATACCTCATCTATCTCTGGACATGCAGAAAATGCATATTCCTTTCTACCATGAAGTGCAATTTCTACAAATTCATTTTCGACCTATCAATACATATCTGGGTGTCCAAGAGGCTTATTTTCCCCTCTGGGACTCAGTTTTCTCAACTACCAAATGCAGAGACCTTCTCTTACTCTGGCATAAGGTCCTATTTTTACCTGAGGTCTATGGAAGAGTAGAAGAAAAGGGGCATGAAAGGATAAAGAAATGGAAGAGGTCACCAGGCCCAAGGGAAGTCATTTTGCATCAGAAGCCCTGTATTTTAAGGGGAACCCAAAAAGAGCAGTAAAAGGTAAATAAGGAGAGAGCTATCAGCCTCCTGGTGATACCTCCCAAGATTCTGTTCTCTACCTCAGCAGGTAAAAAGCATTCTGTACACGATGCTTGTTCCCAGATATTCTGCCAGTAAGCTGAACTGGCTTCATTTCCAGGCAGTGGAGCGTGCTGGTGCTGACATACATATCTTAAAACCTCCCAAGTCACTGATGCTAACAACCTCTTTCCAGCCCTCACCCCACCGCACTCAGTGTTTCCTCTTCCCATCTCTCCTTTGGCTAGCTGCCCTCAGAACAGTCATCCAAAAGAATATCAGGTGGGGACCAAGTGGGCGGGTCCCATGGACAAGTCACTCTTCGTGGGAGTTGAGGCTTAAGATGCTGGGCTCAGTGCTCAGTAATCCCACGCCTTTGGGAGGCTGAGGTGAGTGGATTGCCTGAGCCCGCGGGTTCGAGACCCGCCTGGGCAACTTGGCGAGACCTCATCTCTACAATAAATCAAAAAAATTAGCCAGGCGTGGTAGCACACACCTGTAGTTCCAGCTACTTGGAAGGCTGAGGCGGAAGGATCGCCGGAGCCCGGCAGGTCGAGGCTGTGGTGGTCAGGAGCGGCCACTGTACTCCAGTCTGGGTGACAGAGTGAGGCTCCAACTGAAAAAAAAAAAAAAAAAGACTCCACCTGGAGAGCAGGTGGGACCAGCTGCTGTCAGGATACCCACCTCACCTGCTGGGAGGGCGCCCCACTGCTGCAGCAACCACAGCTCTGGACAAAGCTGAGGAATCTGCTCTTTGTGAGTTGACTTGTGGTTTGGGTTTCTTCCAGAGCCCAAGTCAGCACCCTTGGTCACACATGCATGCTGTCCACAGTGGGGTGCCGGAGCTAGCAGACAAAGGACACAGCTCAGGACAAACTGAAAGCAGGACAAGAAGCAGCCCTTAGTTGATGATCATTAGGGGAACCCATGTGCCCTCTCCCAAAAGAGAACAGGAGGAAGGAAGACACTGGGTCCTCCTCCTCTCTCTTCACTAATGCTAGGGAGGGTGCCGGCCTTACCTGACTGGTGAGATAGGACACGGTGATTTGATCAGCCCTGGGCCTGCCTGGCCAGCTGGTGTGATCTATCTGCCCAAGCTTTTGTAGGGTAGAGCTTCATCTCTTGTGCCTGACAGGGTGAGGCAGAAAACGTGGGAAGACAGCAAAACTCAGCACCCCAACTCTCCCGCAGGCTGATTGTCTTGAAGAGCCAGGCGATGGCCCACAAGCCAACCTCATCAACCACAAGGCTAAGACATGAATCTTCATCTGCTGACCCCCATGTCACTCACTCAGCTGGCCCAACTCAGAGGGTAATGAGCGGCTTCAAGCATAGCCCTTGCCCCTATTTTAATGTCAGGAAGAATAGCCTGGCCCAAACATGCTTACACCATCCCAAACTCCAGCACTCTCTGCCAAGGGGAGTCCAGGCTTAGAACGCACACCTTCTTCCTACAACATCAGAAGAAGGGACCCAGGACACATGACAAGTCAGTCACCCTAAGAGGCCAGGGTTCTATGTCCAGCGTCACCACTTTATCTCTCCAGGCCTCAACTTACCTATCTATAAAACAAGGGTGAGACTACCTAGTTAAATGAAACAATTTGCAAATCATAATGTACAGAACATTGGCCACCACCAGAGGGAATCAAGTCTGAGAGTTCTGGGCCTGCCCAGTCCTTCCTCAGACCCTCTGCACCGGGAACCCCACAAAGCCTGCAAGCATGAATCATCTGCCTTTCTAGATCCAGGTACCGAGGCACTGGCCGACACACAGTGGGTGCTCACTATGTTCTCATGAGGGAAGAGTGGGAGAGGACTCAGTTCCATTTATTAATGTAACACTGGCAGGTCTCAGTGTGGCAGTCTATTCTCACACCTTCCAGCTACACAGACAAGGCTTGTTGAGACTCTCAGAATGCAGCAAGGGCACAGGTGCAAATGCTATATTGAATATACGAGGCTAGAGACCTTCGTTTCCCGTGTATAAGCGCTGACGTTGAGCGCTCCTATTGGGAGGAAAGAGAAGCCAACCAGAGCTTTTTCCCGGTGAATACTGCTCCCAGAGGAGAGGGCTCCCTGGGGACTAGGGGAGGGTATAATTGGGGCTCAAGTGAGCTCTTCCATACTGCTGCTCCAACAGAGACAGAGCAGGAAATACAACCAGAGGGCAGGGTCGGGAGGCGGGGGCTCCAGCTCTCAGAATCCACGATTGTCTGTTGCCCCCTGCCTCTGGCAGGCAGAGATAAATGAACGGCAATCAACAATGAAACTTCAACTTTCTAATGAACTTGGTGAAGTGCGCCTTCTATTTTTAACTGGCCCAATTTCTCAGTCATATCACCTGACTCCTATTGTCTTGTCTGAGAATTATGAGCAAGAAAAAGAGAGAGAGAGAGAGAGAGGGAGAAACTGGGCCATATTTTCTAGTGCAGTAAGGTGATGAACTCTCTAGTTGCATGTATATTTCCTCTTTCATTTGTAATTTGCTAAGTTAACTTAGAGAAAAAGAATGCCTTTTTACAACTTCTGTGCTCTATTTAAGGAAACTGAGAGCCATAAAATGACCTTATTGAGAAGTTCCTTTGGAAAAATATGTCAATGTTCTAGGTTCATTTAATTTCAAGAGTTTCAGAAACTATTTTGGTTTGGAGGTGGGGTGGGTTCATCATAATTTTCTATAATCCATATACAACTTCCTCTGATCCTGGGCTGCACTGTAGGGTAGTGGAATGATTATTGACATTAGCTTGGAATGAGATGTGCTCTGTTGTTTTCCACCCATGTGACCTGGCTTGGGCATGTCTCTCAAAATATATACGATTCAAGTTTCCGCTCATAACTTTCCCTCCATCTCTGTATGTGACATTTTCCAGGGCAATTGTCAAGGACTTAAAGACAATATGGAACTCATAGCTTACCATCCCTGAGAGAGGAAGATTATTGTTTCTTACTTGTCACATGTGAAAGCCAAGATGGTTTTTAAAATTCATCATTTTGGACAAAGCACCTTAACTGCCCTGGACTCTAAATTTTCCAAGTTTACTGTATCCTAAATATTCCTCCTGGGAACTGTACCTTTGGCACATTAAACAGCTCCTGATTCTGGATCTGCTGTGTGTAAGTCCATACTTCTCAAACCATCCCATTTTTGGACAGTCCCCAGCTTTGAGTCTTGCAGTTCAAATCACGTGAGAGGCACCCTGAGGACCACAGCAACCTCAGAAGCACTGAAGAGTATTTTACCCATGCTATACCCAACATCCACTGGATAGCATACAACTGTGAACTCAAGGTTGTTTGCTGTTTCAGTATTAGATTGGCTACATTTTTTCTTATTTGTTTATTTTAAAGATGTGGGGTACAATTCAGGGTTAGGTATACAAATGTCATTATGCAGATACCCTTGTTGATGAGGTGTGCCCCTCCCTTCCCTGGCAGTTTCCCCATTTTTTTCAGTGTCATCATAATCCTTGCAAAGCTGAGTTTGCAGTGGTCGCAGCGATAAGAAGCACGCTCAGTGTGAAAATCAATGTGGAACAGGCCATAAAGGAGGCACTGTCCAATCAGATCCCAAGACTCAAGAAAGTGTATAGAGCCCATCAGGCTCACACATCCTGCTAGTTGTGGTAACTTAGAAAAGAACTAAAAATGGTACTTTCTCTTTCCATGTATGGGTATCATTATTTCAAATAACGACTAATTGCTTAGGATATACTAACTAAGGTTTTCGAAATAACTACTTAACCAAACCTGTTAGGTGTTTCTTTTTGTCCAGGGGTACCATGAAACCTCTGATTTAAGCCTACTAGGTGGTCTTTCAGCCCCTTACTTACAAAACTGTATCAGAACACAAGAATAATGATTACGAATATTGTGGCAGATTGTATTTTCCCAAAAAGGCCTCAGTGCTATTTCTGATCCCATGTGTTTTTCTAGAACCTCGCCTCTCCTCTCATCAAAAGATTGTGTTTCACTTCCCTTCCCTTGGAACATGAGCCAAGTTTAGTGACTCACTTCTAACGAACGCTATCTAATACAATGTGCAGAAGAGGCATTGCATGACTTTCAAGTCTAGGTCAGAAAGGGGATGGAACTTCAGCCTGCCTCTCTTGGGATGCTCACCCTGGGAACATAGTCACCATGCTGTGAGGGAGCCTAACCAGTCCACGGGGAGAGTCTACCTGCTGAAGTCTGTTTGAAGAAGAACTAAGACTCCCCAGCCAACAGCCAGCATCAAGCACTAAGCCTGTGACCAAGCAGGCCTTCAGATGATCTCAGCCCCAATCCAACCTTTGAGTCTTCCAGCTGAGGCCCCAGACATCATGGAGCAGAAACACACCATTCCCCTCAGTGCACTGAAAAAGAGGTGTGGGGGCAGTGGAAAAAGCATGAGCATAGAATGATCAAGTTCTGCATCTGCCTCATATTAGCTTTGATACCTTATATAAGATACTTATATATAAACCTCAGTTTCCTCATCTGACCTCATCGATTGAGATGTTGTAGAACTCAGAGAAGATGACCGAGCACAATGCCTGAGACATAGTAGATGCTTAATAAAGTATAACATTTAAATGATCTCATCTGACAGCCCATCTCATCTTTAGACATCTCTGTTAGAAATGCTTTCTTCCATGCAGATGAGCTGAATTCTGCCTGCCTCCAATGCCCACCAGAGACCCAGTCTATCTCTGGCAAGAAGGGGCAGGCGGAGGACTGCCCCTCCTGGCCCAGCAGCCTTCAGACACCACTCCTTCCTGCCTCCACCCTCTGCCTGGTCCCTTTTCCACTCCCCACCGCCAGCTCTCTGAAGATGCAGAGGGCCTGTGAGCTGCTGGTGAGGCTGGGCACATTGAAAGCCTGGTTTGCATGATAACTCCTCTTTGAGTCAGTTCAGCTGCTTCCGTCAATACAGCCCTCAGATAAGATGCTGTAACCCGGAATGTTTGGCTCAAATGCAAACTGCTACAACTGAATCATACGTCCTGCGTTAGAGTCCGCCCCCTTCTCTCCCATGCCTGGCCTCGCCTCTGCACAAACAGAAGCCGAAGGGAAAGGTCCAATTATTCCATGGAGATTTAGCTACTGTATTGACAAAACTCAGCGTTAATTCCCAGAAAGCATTCAAGCCCCGGGGTGGGGGCGGGGGTGGAGAGAGGGCGGGAGGGAGGAAGGCTGGCTGTATAACTGGGTGAGAGTCATAGCCGCTTTTCAGCTGAGTCTGACCTAGTTAAATGAAATCAGGTCATCTGTGAGCTCTTCATTACCCTCAGACTAAACAGGACCCAACAGAGCAGCCAATGTCCCTGGCCTTTCCGAATTCTGCTCATTCGCATTATGACATTTTGATGTTGGGTCTTAATGCGTGTTGACTTAGTGCCCTGGCCCCTCTGAAGGTAGTAAACAGCCTGGGTAAAGGCAGGAGAGTAAACAGGACGACTGATTTTAAAAGCACATACACACAAAGGCAGTGTAAATACCCCAGGTCCTGAGCCTGCATCCTCAGGGAAACCAGCAGACAAAAGGCGTGGAGTGTCTGCGACCATTATCGCTGATGGATGGATGGAACTCACCTATTATCCTGCTGCCTTCTCAGATGGAACTCGCGGTTTCAGCAGATCTTTGGGGGCGGGGGCGGGGTTGGAGGGAAATGAAATTGTCAATTTAGGAATGGTACGGGGGATTCAAGGGCAAATTGCTCTCCGGCAACAATTGTAGAGGACAGGGACAGTTACCCCTCTTGAGACTGTGCTGTGGGCTGGTGATGCCTTCGTTTGATCTGCTGCCCAATCTGCACTGTCCTGAGACCACAGCCCATGGCCTGGGAGGCTAGAAATGATCTTTTTATTCGTGGATGATCATGAATTGAATATTTACGGAAGTAAATGATATGTGTGAGTCCCCTGCTCCAATCGGATGCCCACAGACTGGCAACCTCAGAAAGGGCCGGATAAACTGGGCTCGGTGGCTCAGCCTATAATCCCGCACTTTGGGAGGCTGAGGTGAGTGGATTGCCTGAGTCTGCGGGTTCGAGACCCGCCTGGGCAACTTGGCGAGACCTCATCTCTACAATAAATCAAAACATTAGCCGGGCGTGGTAGCGCGCACCTGTAATTCCAGTTACTTGAAAGGCTGAGGCAGAAGGATCACTGGAGCCCAGCAGGTCGAGGCTGCTGTGGCTGGGAGCGGCCACTGCACTCCATTCTGGGTGACAGAGTGAGATCCCAACTTAAAAAAAAAAAAAAAGGAAAGGGCAGGGTGCTCTCTCAGTAAAAACACAACGTAAGTGCTTCAGTGCAGAGATGGCCCAAGGACGATGTGTTTGGGGGTGCTGATGGTAGAGATGGCAGTGGTATTTTTAACTCGAGATAAATTTACCGACTGGAACAGGCTGGTGTGGGCTGAGAAACAGGGAGACAGGAGGGGTTTCCTATATTCACTGGCTCCTCTCTGAAGTTCCTGGGTGTGTGTGACATCTGGAGTCTCACCGTGTGATGAAGTGTGGTCTGGGTTTGGCTAAATGGTGCACTGGCTTCTATCTCTAGAGCAATGGCTCAAGGTAGAAAAATCCCCTCATCCTTCCTTCCTCAAGGAAACCTCATTCCTTGCCAGTTATCTAATTTAAGTACCCAGTCCCTATTCAGAAATGTCTGAGGACTGAACAAACTTGGACTGGGAGGAATAAAAGATTGGTTTGTGGGTGACCACAGGCAAGATTTTAGTGTTTCCCTGTGTTCAGTGGGGAGGTTCAAGCACACAATCTCTAAGGACTTTCTAGGAAGGTAATCCTAATCTTAAAACATCCTAGAGCAATTCTCTGCCTTCCCACCCTACCCTCCCAGGTAACTAGGCTGTTATCAGAGCAGGTGTGCTCTCAACATACCATCTCTCTGGGTCTTTAAGAGATCCACAGCTGACCTTGGCTTCCTTAATCTCTGGCTCCGACACTGATCTGCTCACTCTCAGTCCCATCATCTGATACCAGTGTTTGGCCTACATTTAATGTCTTCTTCAATGATTAGTAAACATGACAGAACAGAGCAGAACGTCAGTTTGCTTCCCAGAGGCAAGAGACTGCAAGCTGGTTTGTTCTGTCCTTCTCCAGAGCACAGGGAACGAAAGGCATTGAGTCTGTGTCTACACCTGTCCGGACATCCAGACTTTGACTCTCTGCAGAGAGAAGCAGGATCCTGACAGCAGAATGACAGCTAAGACTCTGGCTTTAACCTGTCTGTACTATCTAATCAGGAAAATGGCAGGATCCAGTTTCCTGTTTTGCTGGCATTCAAGAATATGTATTGAGTGACCATATCTGCAGTGAGACAATTGGTTTGAAAGGGGGTTACAAGGATTGCCTAGTATTCAAGTGCTTAGAATTCCAGAATGGTAATTATCTCGATGTGCATCCTAATTTACAGGAACTCCAGAGAGCTTGATGGCATATACATTTACGCCTGTCTAAGTTGAGTGTCTAAAAGAACATCTCTAATCAGAGTACCAGGAAAACACAAAGCTGAAAGAAAATCTAAAGTTTGGTCAAGTGGTTGCCAAACATTTAGTCACAGAACCTTCTTTCTGGCAATAAAAGCTTACATGAAAACCAAATATATAAAACAGATCCAAGTG
Source organism: Carlito syrichta (assembly GCF_000164805.1). Taxonomy (NCBI): domain Eukaryota; kingdom Metazoa; phylum Chordata; class Mammalia; order Primates; family Tarsiidae; genus Carlito; species Carlito syrichta. The sequence continues at coordinate 429,992 of NW_007249404.1, read as the reverse complement.
GGAACCAGAGCCCCACCTCCCTTTCCCTGGTTCAGCCCCCTACCCAAGCCATCAAGACCCAAGGCACACCACAGAACCCGAAAAACTCCAACTTTGAAAAGCAATGACCTGGCAGAGTGTGGTGACCCATGACTGTAACCCCAGCACTTTGGGAGGCAGAAGTGAGAGGATTGCCTGAGTCCAGAGGTTCGAGACCAACCTGGGCAACTTGGCAAGACCTCATCTCAACAATAAATCAAAAATTAGCCTGGCGTGATGGTCCCAGCTGCTTGGAAGACTGAGGCAGAAGGATTGCCTGAGCCCAGCAAGTCGAGGCTGCGGTGTCCGTGAGTATGCCACTGCTCTCCAGCCTGGGTAACAGAGTGAGACTCCAACTCAAAAAAAAAAAGAAAAGTAAAAGAAAAGCAATGACCCACTCCAACCTCCTCAATTTGGAGATTAGGAAACCAAGGTCTAGAAATTGTCAGGTTCACAGTGTAGGTCAGAAGTAGACGAGGTATTAGATTTTCCAGTCTTAGCTCTGTATGGTGCTCACTTACCATCACATTAAGTGCCTACTATTTAATGATGCCTCAACATATCTTCATTGTTTATTTCCATTCAGAAGTGAGTTTTAAAAGTGTCCTAGCGGGGCTCGGTGGCTCAGTCTGTAATCCCAGTACCTTGGGAGACTGAGGCGAGTGGATTGCCGAGCCCGTGGGTTCGAAACCAGCCCAGGCAACTTGGTGAGACCTTGTCTCTACAATAAATCAAAAAATGAGCCGTGCGTGGTAGTATGCGCCTGTAGTTCCAGCTACTTGGAAGGTTGAGGCAGAAGGATCGCCAGAGTCAAGCAGGTTGACACTGGGGTGACCGTGAGCATGCCACTGTAGTCAAGCTGGGGCAACAGACTGAGACTCCAACTAAACACAAAAAAAGTGTCCTTTATTAGATTTGAAACAAAGTTCCGTTATAATAAGATGGAAAGGCATAACGTTGTGATGGAAAGAAGCTGACCTGGAATTAGGAAGACATGCTCCATTACTTTAGATAAGTCCTTTTTCTTTCTGGAAGCCATCATCTTTATCTGTCAAGATGGAGGGTGGTACTGGGAACTTGGAGACACTAAAATCAGTAATTTCAAGGCCCATACACATTTTAAAGCTAAGTAATGTAGATTTAGATGCCCAAAGTCATTTTCTTTGTTCTCTTATAAATTATGTCTGTGTATTAAACAACATAGCTAAAATAAACAATTCAATAGAAAGATTAGAAAACAGCTGAGCATGGTGCCTCACACCTATAATCTCAGCACTTTGAGAAGCTGAGGTAGGAGGATTGTTTTAGCTCAGGAGTTTGAGACTAGCCTGGGCAATATAGTGAAACCTTGTCTTTACAAAAAAAAAAAAAGCTGCACACTTGTAGTTCCAGCTACTTGGGAGGCTGAAGTGGAAGGATCATCTGAGACTAGTTAGTTGAGGTTGTGGTGACCTGTAATCATGCTACTGCACTCCAGCCTGGGTCACAGAGTGAGATCCTACCTCAAAAAAAAATCAGAAAACAAAGTTTAGGAATCTTCACAATTTTTTTTTTTTTTTTTTTGGAGTTGGAGTCTCACTCTGTCGCCCAGACTGGAGAGCAGTGGCCGCTCCTGGCCACCGCAGCCTCTACCTGCGGGGCTCCGGTGATCCTTCCGCCTCAGCCTTCCAAGTGGCCGGAACTACAGGCGCACGCTACCACACCTGGCTAGTTTTTTGATTTGTAGAGATGAGGTCTCGCCAAGTTGCCCAGGCGGGTCTCGACCCGTGGGCTCAGGCAATCCACTCACCTCAGCCTCCCAAAGCGTGGGATTACAGGCTGAGCCACCGATCCCGGCTCACAATTTTTTTTTAAATAGCAAACAGCTGGAAAATAGGAGAGAAAGATGAAATGTCAGGATCAGTCCAAACTATCCACTAATAGGAATTACAGAACAAGAAAACAGAAGGGAGAAAAGTAACAAAGACATAATTACTTTTTAAAAATGTTTCTAAAAGGAAAGAGCATAGACTCCAGGATTAAAGAAAAAAATGATGAGAAAAGATCCATAGTTAGTTACATCAGAGTAAAATTTCAACACTTTGGGATAAGAAAAGATCTTAAAAGCTTCCAGGGAAAACAAATTAAACTCCTGCCCAGAGGATTATAGCTCAGAATGGCATTTGATTTCTCAGTATCAACACAGAGTATTAGAAAACAAAGAAGCAGCATCTTTAAAATTCTGAAAGCAATTTTTGCATAGATCTCTATACCCAGCAAACTAACTAAATGATGTAAAGTTATACAGGAACTCAAAAATTTTAACTCCTGGGCACCATTTCTTAGGAAGTTAGATAGGTTATGCTTCATCCAAGCAAGGGACTAAACAATAAATAAACTAGGAACAAACCATCTGTCCTAGTACATTAGAACTGCTAGAACAAAAATATTTTCGACAGGGTAAGTTATGAACAATAGAAATTTGCTGCTCACAGTTCCAGAGGCTGAGAAGTCCAAGACCACAGCACTAACAAATTTAGTGTCTGGTAAAGGCTCCTTCCTCATGGATGGCACCTTCAATGTGTCTTCACAAGGAGGAAAGGTCAAACTAGCTGGGTCTTTTTTATAAGGGCACTAGTCCCATTACTGAGGGTTCCACCCTCATGACCTAATCACCTCCTAAATGCCCTACCTCTTAATATTGCAATGGGGATTAGGTTTCAACATGCAAATTGTGGGAGGACACACACATTCAGACCATAGCAACTGTAGAAAGGCATCAGTGGTTAAGTTGTGTGGCCTAGACAAGATAGACGAGGTCATCTTGCGGCCTACAACTACTGATGTTTGCTTCTTGCTACTTGTCCATTGTGAGTTGGTTATGACTGCTTCATGTCATTTTTACTCTAAATCTGACCTGATGTAGCATCCTCTATCTGAAATACTGACAGCCATCAAGGCAGAGGATAAAAAAGATCATGGCAAACTATATACAGGCTCTAAAATTTCTTCTCAGGGGTGACGCACACACATGTCACTTTTACTCATTTCATTGGCCAAAGCAAGCTACATGACTAAGCCAGATATCAAGGAAACACAGATATGTAACCTGCATCCAAGAAAAAAACTGTGAGTATATTTGAACACACAGTCTACCACACCCCAGGATGAAGCTGTATATCAGACTCAGAATGTAGTCTGACTGGGGCAGAAGACAAAGAGATATGGAAGGGGAGCTCCCCAGCTGGAAAAATGCAACTGATAAGTTGTCGCCATATATAAGTCCTGGCAAAAAAAACTATTAACAAATCTTAAAGATAAAAAAAAAAAGCTAAGAATACATACACAGTACTGTGCAAGCAAAAAGGGAAATGAATGAAGGAATTATTAATTCCAGAAGAAACCTCCCAAAATGTACAAAAAATGGGAAATATTCTTAATGCGGTACTTGACTTTTTAGTAAACAATCTTTTCAATAGTAAAAATATAAATTCTGACTATCAATTTAACTTTAAATTGTGAAGTACTGAAATGGGAGAGGATAGAAAGAGGAAGTGAGGGGTGCCATTACAAAGATTTTAAACTTTGAGTCTACTGAAGTAACGTGGCAGTTAAACATTCTTTCCTGGATTCTGATTCTGTAATATCTCATTCTGGCTGTGCACCATCCAGGCTCAGTGACATGTGCTAGTCAACCAGAGGTGTTCCAGTAGCCAACACGGGTTTAGCCTGAATAAACTCAACAATAGCAACACCAGCATGTAGAAAATGGAAATAAGTCATGAAAAAACAACTTAAGCCAGGCGAGGTGGCTCACGCCTATAATCTCAGCACTTTGGGAAACCAAGGAGGGAGAACTGTTTGAACCCAGAAGTTTGAGGCCAACCTAGCCAACATACTGACACCTCATCTCTCCAAAAAGATTTTAAAAATTAGCCAGGTATGGTGGTATGTGCCTGTAGCCTCAGCTACTCGGGAGGCTGAGGTGGAAGGATTACCTGAGCCCGGGAGGTCAAGGCTACAGTGAGCCTAGGTGAAAGTGCCAAAATATGTTGTCTTTGAGAAGCAAAATTAGAAGGTGATGAAGGATGGAGCTGGGGATTGTTGTTGTTGATGTTAAAATGATAATAATTTTACTTTAAAAAAATTCAAATAAAATACATATATATGTCTAACATGCTATCTCTAATGCATTTTCGAAGTCAGCAGAGTATGGAACATAAATAAATAATAAAATGCTTAAGCTTAAATGATTAATTTTCAAGGCATCCAGACATAATAAACTGAACTTGACATTATAACCATCCTGGCGGCAATGCAATCTTTCTTTGATGATTCAGAAAGTACTTTCAGGGCCTGGCAGTGACCCAAGGTCATCTTCCTGAACATCCTTCCTTTTCTCTCCTCATTGGTTAGTCTTGTAGGAACTGGTTTTATCTTGGTGCTTCTAAAATCCCAACGAATCTGCTTTCTCTTTGGTCAATGAGAAACCCTTTGGAGGTTCTACTGCTAATGCTGGAAAAGCTCGTAGCTTTCCCTGTGTTCCTGGGCTGATGAGGCAGCCCTGAGGGCTCCTGGCCCAGGCAGGGAGCAAAGTTGTGCATTTGGAGACAAAGCCACGGAGAGACATTGGCAGAAAGTATGGAAATAATGGAGGCCACTCTGGGCAATTCAGAGACTGTAGGTCATTGTGTCCAAGCATTACTGTGTGGGAAGCATAGTCAACCCTTTTGAGCTAGAACATTTTTCTGAGGTTATATTCCCCCCCAAAACTGGGTGGATGTGTATGACTTTAAACAGATTTTACCTGGGGGGAAAAATATACAGTCAATCTTTTAGGTAAGTTTATTACACAATATAGGCATATGATAATATCTGACATAAATATTAAAAACTGCATTGACAGAAAAAATTCCTAATGATATGGGAAAATATTCATGACATAATGTTAAGTTTAAAAAGCAGAAAGAAATGGATATATAATTTATAAATGGTACATGTTTGAATGTTAGCAGTACCTATCTCTGAATGGTGGGATTTACCAGTTTTTAGTGAATTTAATGAAAATCAAATGCCACTTAAATAATAGATAAAAAAGACTCATGAAATAACTATAGACAGAATAGCAGGCCAAAAGACTCAGAATTTAGTCTTGTTTCACCAACCAATTAACGGAATGACACTGAGGAATTTCACTCCCCCTTTGGCCTCCGTTTCCCCATATGTGAAATGAAATGGTCAAATGAGGAAAGTGACTTATACTTTTCCTGAAGCCCTACACCAGTAGCAGAAGAGGGAAGGTGTTCAAGCCCGTGGGACTCCTTCTTCTTACAGCTTCCCTTTAGTCTAAAGATACGATTATACAATCTTTAAAGTCACTGTTGCTTGTAGCTGATGTAATTTCTTTTTATTTCTTCTTTTTTTTTTTTTTTTTGAGTCAGTCTTACCCTGTCACCCAGGCTGGAGTGCAGAGACACGCTCAGGGCCACTGCAGCCGCCACCTGCTGGGCTCAGGCGATCCTTCCGCCTCAGCCTTCCAAGTAGGTGGAACTACAGGCACGCGCTGTGACACCTGACTTTTTTTTTTTAATTGTAGAGATGAAGTCTTACTAAGTTGCCCAGGCTGTTCTTGAACCCGTGGGCTCAGGCAATCCTCTCACCTTGGCCTCCCAAAGTGCTGGGACTACAGGCTTCAGTCACCGCACCTGGCCTGTATAATTTCGATATGGACAACAGTTGGCCTGTTTTCCTTCTTTCCTTAGGATCAAGCAGCTTAAGGCCAAAGACAGTCCTTACCTGCAGTTACTATCTTATCCCAATCACCTGTGATGCTTTCCTGACTCCTGCATAGAGAAAATATGCATCTCTTCTATTTTTCTATTCTTTTTTTTTTTTCAAGTTGTAGTCTCACTCTGCCACCCAGGCTGGAGTGCCGTGGCATGCTCACAGCCACCACAGCCTCCACCTGCTGGACTCAGGTGATCCTTCCACCTCACCCTTCCAAGTAGCTGGAACTACAGGCACATGCCACCATGCCCGGCTAATTTTTTGATTTATGGTAGAGATGAGGTCTTGCCACGTTGCCCAGACCAGTCTTGAACTCATGGGCTCAGACAATCCTCTCACCCTCGGCCTCCCAAAGTGTTGGGATTATAGGTGTGAGCCACCTCGCCCAGCCCTATTTTTCTATTCTTAAAAGGTTCTGTTTTATTGACATGACTCCTGCAAACTGCTTCCAATCCTTTTGGAAGAGGCAGAGTTTTAATGATAAGGTTTAAACATTATTTGGGTCAAAGTCCAGGCTGGTTCTCCAACCATCTCAACATAGGAACTCACAGGAAACTATTAAATGAGTGAAAATCTGGAAATCTGTGGAAAACACATATATCCTTTCTCTACATGGTTCCTAAAGGTCTTCTTACATAAATAAGCAGAAATCCTTATAACATGAGTCGCCCCTTATGTCTATTTGGGGTTCATCTATGTCATTTATTTTTCTCATCTAAAGGATAAGTGTAAGCTCTCAATTAAAGCCAAGGTTTGGAAATCACACATACAAGAAGATTTGCAAGTGGATTAACTAAAGAAAATCAATAAAACTGCTTGGCTCAGTCTTTGTATCAGGAAGGAAACCCCGTTAGAAAGTTAAGGGAAACTCTGTTGCACCTTATCTTTGAAACCTGGTTCTGGAAGCTCATTCTGATTGGTGTTCACCTAGAAGCAGCCGCAAACATCATTCACTGGAGGCTCATAAAAATGTGTACACCAGTCAGAGTAAGAAGAAAACACATTCACCAGGGTACAGAGACACCAGAAGGCAGAAATGGACTTATTCCCTCTTTAGTCAAATGTTTTTGGCCTCTGCCTGACCTGAAATCCATCCACCGGCCTTCTAGGGTAGCTCTTCAGTGGGTCCCAAGAAGCTAGGATTGCAGACTGGTATCCATTGTTCATACCAAGGCCAGAGAGAGTTCCTATATGGCATGGAACTTTGCTGCCCAGAGGCTGACCACACTACTAAAATCTGACTTTCGCCACCTGCCATATTGCCTAACCTGATGGGCTCTATCAGTCTTTTCCAGACTTTCCTGATGACTTAGACACGTTGACCATCACCTCCTTCCTGGAATCAATTTCTCTCCTTGAAAAGAGTTCCTCCTGTGTCTCTAGATTCTCCTTTGCAGACACCTTCATGCATTTCCTTCCTCACCACCCCATACACTTTGGACTTTTCAGCGTTTTGTCCTCAACCTCCTTCTCTTCTGCTGCAAATGCTCCTGACTGTTGCCATTCCTGTTCTGAGGCTTCAACAATAACCTAAACCCCTGACTCCTCTCCAGCCTTCTTTTCTGTGTTTACAACCCCTTCATTCAACTCTCCACTAAGTGTTTCCACTTAGATGTCTCACCGATCAGATGCTAGGGACTCAAACCTGGAGTCATCCTAGCTCTTCCCTCTCCCAGTCCCGCCCAGCCAACCACAGGGCTGTGTCCACGTTTGTACCAAGGCATTTCTCAAATCTTCCCTGTCTCCATATTTCCCTGCCACAGTCCTCCAGCTCAAGCCAATATCATCTCTCACCTGAATAAACACAAGAGCCTCCTCCCTGGTCCCTCTGCCTCCAGACCCTTCCCTTCCAGTTATCCATGTATCTTCTGTCAAGGGTCACATAATGGAAGTCTTCTTGTATTCTTCTGGGTCCAGGCTGATTCATCCTTCATGATCGAGATCAATTAGCACTTTCTTTGGGAAGCCTACCTAGATTTCCAGTCTGCATCAATACAGGGAGTGGAGGGTCCCCAACTCCCTCTCCCAGCTTCTTTGTGAAACTACTGCATGACCTGAAGTGTGTCGTTTTAATTTTTTAGGTTTCCGTTTACTCGTCTGCAAAATGAGTTATTTCACTTATTGAAGACAAATATGTTTTGCACACCTACATTTGTGCCAAGCACAATGCTCCTCCCAGTGCCTGCAATAAATGTAAACTGGCGCTTCCCTGTGCTGGGACCTTGTGGTCAGAATCATATTTTCATGGCTCAGTTCTGCAGCAGGGACAGATGGCTCACTTCTAATGCATTTGCCATGGCTCTTCTATTATTTATGTGCCCCCCTGTGCACCTCTCCTGGGTCTCCTGGGCTCTGAGAAAAGGGTATTTCCAATCCCAGCCTAGGTTTCTCTTTCTCGCAGTACTGCAGGGGTAGAAAGCTGGGGAAAGACACCCTTCACTGACAAACAGCTTTTCTAGAGTCTCTGCCTTGCGTTGCTTTGGGGTCTGCATGTACCAAGCATCCTTCACATGGATAATTTCAGCCCCGAGCCCCACCCTGTCCACAATTCACTAAGAAATAATTTTATCTTCCCTTGGCTTCCAGTGTCTGCTCTCCATAGTCTGTTTCTTGCACCCTTCCCTCTCCCCTGTCCAAAGTTGTGACATGAGGATCATTCTCAAGAGGAATGCAATGTTTACAGCAATAGAAATATAGTGTAATGAGTACATTGTTGTTGAACTTAAAAAACAAATCATGCTCCCAACCCCAGCTGTCCAGAGTTGAAACAAAGTAAAAGTCCTTGCTTTCCAGTTCACAAGCAAATGTAGATGCTCTGAGCCCAACTGGAGGAAGACAGGGTATTCCTCCCGTCCCTGCCCTCGCTTCATCTCCAGGACCCTGGACGCTTTTCTGAGTCATTAGTTGTAGTAGGTAAATAGGAATTCAAACATTTTGCAACAGAAGGATAACTGGTGTCCACCAGTTAAACAAATTTGTGCAAGAGAGGAGACTGTCCGTAACCCTGACACTAACCTTCATGACGAAGCTGCATCTGAGAAGTAACCAAAACAGCTCAGCACAGAGCGTTTGCACTAGTGCCATTGGTCAGGGGAAGGGGGGCAGTCATAAAAAAAAGCTAAATTTTCATCTTCCACCGTGGGAAGTCAACCGATTATTCCTAAAGCTGTCACATCAAGAAAAAATATGTTGCCAGACATGGTGGCTCACACTTGTAATCCCAGCACTTTGGGCAGCTGAGGTAGTAGGATCGCGTTCAAGACCAGCCTGGGCAACAAAGCAAGACCCCATCTCTACAAAAAAAGAAAAAAGAAAAATTAGCCAGGCATGGTGGTGCGTGCCTGTAGTCCCAGCTACTCAGGAAGATGAGACAGGATAGATAGCTTGAGCCCAGGAGTTTGAAGCTGCGGATCCTGCCTCTATACTCCAGCCTGGGCAATGGAGTAAAGCCCTATTTCAAAAAACAAACAAATAAACAAACACTCAACAACAACAAAAAAGAAACAATATGTTCTGAAGAAGGTGGAGGAAAATGAGGAGAGTCAACTTAGAGGTTAAAGCCATTGCTCCTTGGGAAAAGGAAATGGAGGGGAAGAGGTTGGGGGAAACTGTTGCTTTTCCTAAGAAGCCCCGTGGGATTTTTTTCAACAGTATGCGCCTATAACTTTGATAAAAGTTTAAAACCAGATTAAAGAAAATATAAAATCTGTCTGGACTTAAGTCATCGTCAGTGTTGCAAGGTCAACACCAGAGCCATCGTCATGTTGGCATCTGATGACACAGCCCTTTCAGAAAACCGCTTCCCCTCCCACCCTCCAGTTCCATTAGAATGACCCCTGCCTTCTCGCTCTGTTCATGCACCCTCCAAGGTTTCACAGCACCTAGGCTGGGGTTCACCTTGAGAACCCCTGGTGACTTTGACCTTTAGCAATACTGTAGACTACTGATGGGTTCAGGCTCGGGCCAGAGCACCCTCGACTGGATATGGTGCAGAGCATGGCATTCTCGCAAGAGTCCTTGGTGACGTTCCCACTGGGGCAGCCCCCCACCCCCATCCGCTTCTAGGAATCTAAACAAACAAATGCCTCCCCTGTTGGAAGCAGCAAATCTTCCTTTATGGGTGAAATCGGCCAGACCCAGCAGTAGAGAACAATTTCTCTCATTACACCAACTCCTGGTGGCAGCTGTTGCCCCATTAGGAAGGGATTTTCCACGGTGTAACCCACCCTGCCACCCGCCAGGCCACCGAACGCTTTGGAGCTGCTGCCAGAAACAGCTGGAACAAGTCACTCAAACCCACGGGCTGCGGCACCCAGGGAAACCTTAGTCCCCCAGATACAGTGTCTTCTGACCCCCATGGGAGAAGCAGGAAGAGCAAAGAAGCAGGGATGGTGGTGGTCCAGCTGCCACTATCTGAATCTCTCAGAAGTCCACATACTCACCCATACTCCTGCTGTCTCATACACTCGTGCCCACGCAAATACACACGACAGGTATCCCTGAAGAAGAGCCATAGGGCTCCGTAGCCCCGGAGCAGTGCACAAGACTACTGAGCTGAGCCATAATATCCTCTGATTCAAGGGAAATGCACCCACTAAGTACACCTTAGGCTCATTTTGCACTTTTACTTACAAGTAGAACAAAGACATTTTTAAAAATCTCATGTCTGGGATAAGGACGGACTTGTGCTTCCTTTGGTTTAAATGGTAAGATTTGGGAGGCACCAAGGTCTTCTTTTACAAACCCTCACCGTCTCCCTCCCCGCCCTCCTCCAGAATCCTGCCACTCCTAAGAGTATCATTTGAATTTTGGTCAAAGATAATAAATATTTGATGTGAACATCCCAGTCTTAAACAGGCGGCTTGTTCTTGCCTCGGCAGACTGCCCACCGGCCTCAGAGTGCTCAACTGCATTTTTGAAATCCCCCGGAAAGCTCCCCGCATTGTAAGCATGTCCTGCTGACCAGGCTGAGTTTTACAGCCGAGCTCTCCAACAATGCCATTTTACTGCACACGAAAGATCACAGCCAGCAGATGCGGCGTCCTCACACTGGCCCCTTGAAATTGCATCTGTTTTGAAATGTGACTCGACTTCAATCCGAAGCTGACCATAACATCCATGGCACGGACGGGAGGTGTTTACTAGATAAGCTTTTGATATTTGATGTTTGCTAATCATATTAAAGGCTTGAAACAAAATCCCAGCTACAATAAATCCTCACAATTGTACACATGGGGCAGGAAACGTCTAAGAGCCCTGCCTGAGGGAGTGACCTGAGACTGGGTGGCACAGAGAGAAGATGGAGGGCCAAGAAGTCAAGAAAACAGGGACCCGGTGACGCATGGGAATCCTTCCTGCGGCTAGCAATGGGGAAGTCGTTTCCCCTGCAGGGCCTCAGTTTCCTCAGCTGAAAAATCAGATGGCTCAGACACACTAGGGTCCTTTTCACAGTTGCAGGGCTTGGATAGGACCCGGAGAATAGTACCTTCGCATAACAGCACAGCATGTGAGTGTATGAATAGCCACATGGGTGTGAATTCAATTCTGCCGCAGTTCCCAACTCACTTTCCTCAGTCGACCCCAACTCCACGACAACCCCAGTATGGTGGTATCAACAAGAAATCAACACATGAGAAGCAAATTCCCACTGCACTGGGCTGAAGCCTGGTCCCACTGACTACACAGGTCGAGAGATCTGTGCCTATACCACCACCCTACCTGTCATGATTCCTCTTCCCAGGCTTTGCACCCCAGGAATGGAAGGCAACTATTTGGGACTGAAAGAGACTCTGGAGAGCATCTCAGCTACCCCCTCATGACTTCAATGACTTCTGCCCACGCATCATGTCCTGGCATCATTATATCTCCACTCCCATCCCATGCCCACCCCACCACTTGTTTGAGATAGTTTCCTGGATTCTCTCCGACCTTAATCATTATCATGCTTTAGGCTTAACTTCAAACTACACTTAAAAGCGGATGGAACCTAAATCCCAGGAGATCAGAGAGGGCTGGTCTGCGTTGTCTCCACTGCTATTTTCCTGTCTGGTTCTGCTTTTGCCTGGCCAGCACCCTATCCTTACTTATCCCTATTAACCTGACCTAATAACAGTTATCAGTAATGGCATAGGATGTGACCTTCCCAAGACTGTCTACCTTTTGAAAAAAGGGATTGTGTGATCTAAGTGCCTTCAAGGCTCCACAGAGTTGAGGCTGTCATGGTGGAATAGCAGGCATTAATTAGGTTGGTCTTTCTAGACAAGACAGTCCCCCCTGTAGCCCCGAAAATCCGAGCCATCTAAGCCTCCAGCTTATGCGGTCATCTTGGGGCTCCCAGGGCTTCTCTGAGCCATCTGGTCAGAAATATGTATCGTCAACCTTTGTGAAGTCCAGCGACAGTAGGAAGGTTTTACTTATAGCCACAGAACCTAAAAGTATTCACTAAACTGGTGCCCGGCAGAGGAGGACAGAACAGAAGGCTACACAAACTCACTTCCCCACCAGCCATGCCAGCCCTGAGAAGAGCCAGCTTTGCATGCAGTTCTCAGATCTTGTAAAACCCCTGAGCAGAGAGCAGCAACTGGCCACCAGCTTTATCCTGGGGAGAGGAGACATTCTCATTCATACCAGTGCAGGACATCAGTGAAGCAATTTTCCGTGTGGGACCAATTTAGTGCTTGCTCACAGATGAGGACTGTCCGTGAGGCCACGTCATTAATCAAACTGGCCAATTTAAAACTGCAATCTTTGGCTGGGCATGGTGGCCCACACCTGTATCCTAGCACTTTGAGAAACTGAGGTGATAGGATTGCCTGAGCCCAGGAGTTTGAGACCAGCCTGGGCAACATGGCAAGAACTTGACTCTACTATTTAAAATAATAAAAATAAAATAAAACTGGGATCGTCACAGCCAGTACTCACCACCAGGGAAACATCTCTCACCAACAAAGGAGGAAGCAGCTAAGCCTACCAGTCATAAGAAGAATCCCACAAACGTGGGCCACCAGGTGCTCACCCCCTTTGAGGGGGCAGGCCTTTTGTCGACAAGATCTCCTTCAAATCTCTGGGCCTGCTTGTTTGGAAGGCAACAGATGAAACCTAAGATCCAGAGGAATAACAAGTGGAAGCAGGATTTGAGCCTGATTCTCTGACCTCAAAGTCTAAACTTGACCATGAAACCACTCGGTTTCCCACTGTGTCCCAAGAAGTTTAAAGATAGAAATCAGGCCATTTTCACATTGTGCAAAACCCTGACTAGACAGACTCACAATTTTCTTCATGCTAGCTGGGGTACTATGAGTACTGACCATTCTCAGACTCAATAGGGCCTGACACTTCAGCTGAGAAACCTCTTCATTGGCCTGAGGTCCACCAGTAGCCCTGCCTTGAGGGCTTTCTTACATGGTTGTCCTCCCCATGCTCTTCTCTCACCTGAAGCTGCTTCTGCCAGTCATGGACCCTCCACAGACCTTAATTGCCAGAGAAGGAGTAGGAATGGTCTGTCCTTGCCCTAGAGTTTTTGTGGGGGCTTTTTGTTGCCACTGTAGTACAATGACTTGACCATTAGGATTGTCTTTCTTTTTTTTTTTTTTTTTTTGAGTTGGAGTCTCACTCTGTCTCCCAGACTAAAGTGCAGTGGCTGCTCCCGGCCACCGCAGCCTCGACCTGCTGGGCTCCGGCGATCCTTCCGCCTCAGCCTTCCAAATAGCTGGAACTACAGGCGCGCGCTACCACACCCGGCTAATTTTTTTATTTATTGTAGAGATGAGGTCTCGCCAAGTTGCCCAGGCGGGTCTCGAACCCGCAGACTCAGGCAATCTACCCACCTCAGCCTCCCAAGGTGCGGGATTACAAGCTGAGCCACCGAGCCCAACTGATTGTCATTCTTTTTATGCACCTGAGTATGCTCACACGTGGCACGTTCTTAAACTTATGTGAGTCAGGACGCAGACATACAACGTCTTGATAAAAAGATGTCCCTTGGTCAGGTGTGGTGACATCCCTGATTACTTATTTGCCTGCAATCCCAGCATTTTGGGGGGCTAAAGTGGGAGAATTGCTCGAGCCCAGGAGTTTGAGACCAGCCTAGGTGACATAGTGAGACAAAAAATGAAAAAAATTAGCCAGGCTTGGTGTTGTGTACCTGTAGTTCTAGCTACTGGGGAGGCTCACCCAGGACACTGAGGCTGCAGTGAGCCAGGATGGCGCCACTGTACTCCAGCATGGGTACAGAGTGAGATCCTGTCTCAACAAAAGATTTTCCTAAAGTAATTAGAGGAACCTTCCAAAAATAGCATAGCTTTACAGCTCAGTTCTGATTTTTGGGGTGCAAATTTATTAATTTTGATTTATTAAAAAGTCAAAATGTTCATAAAAGCAAACAAGAAATAAATAGGAAGGTTAATGGGACCGGGAGCGGTGACTCAGCCTATAACCCCAGCACTTTGGGAGGCCAAGGCGAGAGGATTGCCTGATCCCAGGGGTTTGAGACCAGTCTGGGCAACTTGGTGAGACCTCATCTGTACAATAAATCACAAAAAAACTAGCCAGGCATGGTAGTACATGCCTATATTTCCAGCTACTTGGAAGACTGAGGCAGACAGATCACCTGAGCCCAGTAGGTCAAAGCTGCAGTGGCCGTGAGTGTGCCACTGCACTCCAGCCTGGGTGACAAGAGAGTGAGACTCCAACCTAGAAAAAAAAAGATTACATGGAAAGATGGAAACAGAAAGTGAGCTAGGATTGTTCAGACCACAGGAGAAAGCAGTGGAGGCCATGTGAAGGGCGCATGTTGGTTAAAAATATATTAGTAAAGTTTTTTTTTTATACTAAAGTTAAAATTATTTTAAAATTCCATCAGTCAAAGATAGACACCATTAGTATTAGATCTACTAGTATTTTCCTGTGCATAATTGTGTCTGTTGCTCTATGAGACTTTGTGTTTCAATAATTGTGACTAAGCACACAATTCCATATCCCATCATTCCCCCTCCATGTTATGACATAACCATTTGCCTGTGTTTTTCTAAAGTCTTCATAAACATCCTTTCAATTACTGTTCAAAAACCTGTTGTCAGGATATAATGCAGTTTACACAGGGAATCCCCTATTGTTGGATATTTATGTTATTCCCAATTCTTCTCTATCATATACAATGCTACAATGAATACCTTGATTTATATATTTGTTTTCTTCAGAAAGATTTCCTGAAGTGAAATTACTAAATCAGAGGGTTTAACACCCTTGAGTGATGTGTCCAAAGAGTGTTACAGATATTGAAATACATTTTAAACATTGTTCACAATGTCAAAATGGGAAAGAACCTTTACAATCAGCTCTGCACCTTCCAGAGGAGGAATCACAGGGGTGTCATGTGACCAGCGTGTATAGTCACCACACACTCAACAAAATGCTCTCTCTTCCCCTGGCCATATTTTACTCACTTTCAGCCTCACGACACATTTAGCCTTTGCTCAATTATTTACCCCTGCTCGTTCCTCTGCCCGGGTAGCCTTATGTTGCCTTCTGGATCATTTCTCTCACTGAAGAAAGCCACATGGAGAAAGTCACACAGACTGAAAGCCCTCCTCTGGGGGAATCCGGATTCCTGTCAGAATCCGTCATGGTTTGTGTTGGGACAGGAGTCAACCCAAGAAATGGAAGTGCCACTATTGGGACATGCCCAATTCCTGGGCACCTACTCCCCTGGGCACTTACTCTGTGCCCGGGGCAGAGGAAGTTACACTCCTGGCAGGGAGGGTGGGATCTGAGGTGTGGCCCTGGGGGACGCAGTGCCCAGCCTGGAGGAGTTACCGCATCCAGCCCCACTGAGAAGCCTGATTCTCAGTCCCTCCCTGGCCTCTCCCCAGGGGGCACTCTGATGGCCATGTCAAACATCCAACACTGTGGCTGTCTGGGGGAAAACCGGAAGCTTTCCAGTCAAAGAGACCCAGGATCAAACCCCAATTCCTACTCTTCCAGGCAGAGAGAGCTAGAGCAAGTGTGACATGGGCTCCCTGTGAACGGCTCTAGTAACTGCCCTCCAAGGCCATTGACAGGAGCCATGTCTGTAGCCACCGTTCTCTCTGTCCTGCTACCCAGTCACTTGACTCAGTTTACCCACCTGAAGGGATCATCAGTGAGGGGGAGGCAACAGAGTGGGAGAACAGGAGAGAGTTAAAAATGACCATGCCCTCCTCCAACAAATGCCTACAGGCTAACTGGACATCTTTGTCAGGAAGCAATGTGTACAAAGACGCTAAGCCTAACTGTGTAATTATGCTGGGATTCCTTCTAGTAATTAGCTTTTCCTTATGAGAAAGGCAAATAATTATCTTTCTGCCTCAGATCCAGACAGCACGTTCAGCGGCATCTATCCACGTATCCGGGGGGTGGGGGCGGGGAGAGAGGATGCCACCCAATTGAAAACAGGACTGTTTGGAGGCAGTAAGTGTTCTAAAAATTATCTGCACAGACAATGTACGCCACCCTGGAGGGTGGTAAGCATTTGATGTGTTGCTAGGGAGTTTAGGAGGAACAAAGGTAAGTCCTAGTGCAGAGCAGCTTGTGCAGATTGGATATCCAGAACTGCAGACTGTCAGGAGGTGGTCAGACTGAAGTCCTTGCCCAGGACATGGTGAAAGGTTCCAACAGAGAGACCACACTAATGGACAGTCCCCATCCCCAGGGGCCCTGCAGAAATAAGGGTCAGAGCCTGTTTGGGGTGCTCCTGCATTCCTATACCAACTTCCTTCCTATCTATTTCCAGGGTCTTTCCCATTAACCTGCCATCCTGTTGACACAATTCTCCACCCCCACCCTCTTCCTCACCTGGTAGTTCCTTAAACTTAAAGAAGCATTCAAGGAGCTGGGCATGATGGCACATACCTGTAATCCCAGCTACTCAGGAGGTTGAGGTAGGAGAATCACTTAAGCCCACAAAAAGTTCGAGACAACATAGCAAGACACTGTCTCTTGAAAGAAAGAAAGAAAGAAAGAAAGAAAGAAAGAAAGAAAGAAAGAAAGAAAGAAAGAAAGAAAGAAAGAAAGAGTCAAGTGTGAGTTTGCCCCCAAAACCCTTGCCTCCCTGACTATTCCAGATATGGTTAAGACCTCTCCCAAGGGTTCCCTTAACATATTTTTTCTTCCTCATCACAGTACTTTTCCAGTGACTGTCACTAAAATAATTTTTGGAGGGGCAGAGACCACCCTGTATTCACTTTTATGTCTCCTAAACTTAGCACAATCCCAGGCACTTAGCAAAACATTTGTGGAATGAATACATGAAAATAACTCATTGACTGACAAAAGATTAATTACAAAGTGGACATGAATGGACGAGAATGGACTAATGAAAAAAACCTTAAGTTTACCTTTTAGGCAGCGCTAAATCTGGGCTGAAAAGGAGCAGTTAATAAACCCCCAGTAGACTCCACCCTGCTACAGAGGGACTCTAGGTAGATTCCTGACAGGCTGGCACAGAGCACGGCAGCTCTGGCTGGCAGCCCACGGGCGAGCCCAAATTTCCTGAAGAGGCATCGAGACAAATGTCAGTAAAGTGCATCCGGCTGTCTAGAGGCAGACAGCAAAGGCTGCATTTAATTTGCTGTTTGATGCTTCAGTGTAGCTTCCTTAAAGCCATTAATTGGAATTTGAATTGAGACTATTCACTTTGGAGGAAATAGACGAATACTCCCAGGCTATACAATGTTGTCTGATAAAATTCTTGTGATGAACATTTTACATCTGTCTCAATAAGTTTAACCTTTCCTTTAAGGTCCAGCTCCTCTTCCCTCTATGCAGCCTTCGACATGTCACCTGTCATGACACCTCCTGATGGATCATGATACCCCACCTCAGTACCTGTTACCACTACTGGACTGTGAGCCCAACACAGGCGAGGACGAACATTTTGAACTCTTCTGCGTCTCGAATGCTAAGAGCAACTTAATAGTCATTCAGAGAATGTGCCCAATAACTGTGCAAATAAGTGACCAAAGAAGTTGATTCTTCTGATGTTTTCAAAAACTCACCAGAGTCATTTCCAATACCTATGCAACCTCTCTCTCTCTCTCTCTCTCTCTTTATTTGAGTCGGAGTCACTCTGTCACCCAGGCTGGAGTGCAGTGGCAACCTGCTGGGCTCAGGCAATCCTTCCACCTCAGCCTTCCAAGTAGCTGGAACTAGAGGCGTGCACCACCACACCCAGCTAATTTTTTAATTTATTGTAGGGATGGAGTTTCACCAAGTTGGCCAGGCTGGTCTCGAACCGCTGGGCTCTGGCAATCCTCTTGCTTCCAGCTCCCAAAGTGCTGGGATTACAGACATGAGCCACCGCCCGGCCCCTCTTCCACCTCTCAACACCTTAGAACTGGTTCAGAAGAATTTGGTTTATAAACTTCTTTATTCCTGTTTATTCTATAAAGCTCCTTCTAAAAGCTTCCAAAGTCACCCTACTCCTACCTCAAAGTGACTAGATGCTACCCTTCACTGTTCCAGGCAGTGAGTCTGGAAGGGGGTCTCTAATAACACAAAGCCAGGCGCCTGTCCTCTGGAGCTCATCCTCACAGTGGAGCCAGGCATAAGGGAGAGGAATGGTACTGCCTGCAATTGGTCCCCAAAGTGCTGCAAGTCCTGTGCTATGAGGGCAGGGAAGAGTTCCATTAATGTGGAGTCTGGAGAGAGTTTCTGGAGGACAAGGGGAAGGCTGAACACTCTAGGGGACAACAAGACTATCCTTTAAGCAGACAGAAAGTCCTGGACACCCGCCGAGGCCAAGAGTGGGAGATAGGTAAGACACGCGGGGTTGGCCACAGAGGGCTAGAGACCTCAGATAAAATTCCTCTCACTCTTTCCCCAAGGGAGAAAGGCCTCAGGCCCTCCAGCATTTGAGTTTTGAGGAGTAGAGAGGGCTCTGAAGGAAAGGCTGAAATGCCTCCCACTGGCGCCCACCACCCGATCTCCAAGCCTGCCCCCCAGCTCCCCCCACCCCACCATGCTGCGGGCCCAATTGTGCCTACAGGCTCACCCTCTGGGTGGCGGGCCGCAGTGGCAGCTGGACAGCCAGGCAAGAGGTAGGCAAGATCAAAAGGCCCGAATAACCTCTGGGGTCACAGTGACAAAATGCTTATGGGCTGGAAGAGGATGGAGCCATTAGAGTAAGGAAATGAACGCAGGCTTTTTCCCCCTGAGTAGGCACAATGGGAGCCAATGGGGAGGGAACAAAGCTAGCCCACTTGGGCGGGAGGCAGGGCGGTGGGGAGCGGGCCCTGTTCTTTGGCCCGGGAGTTAATGTCGGCCAGTCACACAATGGGAGCGCTGACCCGGCTGCGGCTTGGGAGTGAGAACACTGCGAGGTCAGCGCGGCCCGACCCCCAACGAGGTTAACCAGATCAAAGCCTCTGCTGACTGCCCAGCCCACGGGTGCCCCTAATTGCCGGAAAATTGAAGTTTCCCTCAGCATTCGCCTAGCTACCTTTTCAGGTAGCCCTAAAGCAGGGGTGGCAGCCACCGAGGTTGGGGACCCCCCAGGCCTGCATCATGCCAACTCTGTGACCTCACCCCTCCGCCTGGATTGTTCTGCTGGGATCACCTCCTACCCACCAGCGCATCCATCACCCTCCGTGACTTTTCTGTTCGGTTTTGGGTAGCAAAAATAACATTCAGCCTTTAGCTCGTGAAAACGTTGAGTCAGTATCTAAAAAAGCACAGTGACCACCCTCCACACGGCTTTTGTCCAGCCTATTGTAAAAGTCAGCCATGCCCATTTTAGAAAGTAGAGAAAAGAAAAAGGAAGGAAATAACAACCATCCGAGAGACAGGCACTTGCTGACATTTGTGGGGTATTTCTCACAGGCTTTTTTCTGTGCATTTGTTTTTACCCAGTTGGGGTCATTTTGTGTTTATAATTTCACACTCTGAATGTTTTGAGTTATCAGTGTATACTAAGGATATTCTCATATGATTAAAAACTCGTTGTAAACATCCTGTTTCACATCTTCACCAGGTTCCACTGCAATTACATTTTGAATAGCATAGGATGAGCCATGATATGATTAAGCATTCACCTTTAAGTTCTAATGTTTTTTGATACACATATGTCTGCAATGAACATCTTCGGTATAAAGTTCTGTCTACATCCCTGATTATGTCTTTGCAATAGATTCTTGGAAACACACAATGGAATTATCCAAAGAATTTAAATGTTTTGGAAGAAATTTTTATTTCCATTTTTAAAAATTATTGAGAACTAGCCTGTAGGGTGATCGCTGAGGACACAGTGACCAATGAGTATGGGCTCTACCTTGAGGAGATCCCACAATGTACACACACCACTCTAAATCCCATGCAAAAGGAGCCACAGTTATCATTCTGTATGGGGACAGTTTAATAAAAAGGACAATATCATGTTGCAGGCCATTTGGAGACAAATCTTCCCTTAACCCTTGACCTTCCCTACAATGCAGAACTTAATTGTTTTTTTGACGTTTTTAACGTTTAAGGGTCATTTACATCGTGTGCTTCACGCATAAACCCCCCAGTTCTTAGAGTCAAGCCCATGCAAGATGAGGGGTTTGAGACAGTGTGAGCTCCTGCCATCTCCTCTGCCAGACTGGGTCCTGCCCCTGGGCCTTTGCTCATGCTATTGCCTGTTGAAATGCAATGCCTCTTCCTGGCAAGTTCTTTTTTTTGAGTTGGAGTCTCACTCCATCATCCAAGCCAGAGTGCAGTAGCATGCAGTCTCATGGCCACCCCAGCATCACCCTGGAGGCTCTGGATATCCTCCCACCTCAGCCTTCCAAATAGCTGAAACTACAGCCACATGCTACCACACCTGGCTATTTTTTTTCATTTATTGTAGAGACAAGATCTGGCCAAGCTGCCTGGGCTGGTCTCAAACCCACGGACTCTGGCAATCACCTCAGCCTCCCAAAGTGCTGGGATTACAGGCTGAGCCACCGAGCCTGGCCGTAGAAAATTCTTAATTCAGCTCTCTCCTATCCCATCCCAGGCCTCCTCACCCCACAGTGAATTCCTTTCCCATCAATTTTTATGAACACAAATGTCCATGCTTGCGGAGATAGGAGCTCCTTGGAGTACAGAACTTAGCATGTGATCAGAACTCAATAAATATTCAGTGAATCAATCAAAAGGCATATACGGCTCCGTGCTACTCACTAAATGTTTATTCTGTGTTAATCTTATTTCTTCAAATAGACTATATAGTATAATGGCAAAGCTCAAAACCTGCCATCACCTTCATGGCCTCGTGGACTTGGGCAGTCCTCTACTCCATCACCTGCAAAATGCAAATAATAACAGTATCTATCTCTTTAGGATTGTGGTAAGGATGAAATCATGTTGTACCAGAGAACAAGAAAACTGTGCCAAAAAGACACAGGAGTCAACCTGAAGGAATGCTTCTGATTTAAAAAATGACACAATTTGCTTACAACAAAGAAAAATAACAGAGGGATTGAAATGTGAACTATCTAAGAATCTATGAGTTCATAATAATTTTGAACATCTCATTGTTTGTCTTAGAGGTTGCTTTGGTGCAAAATCATTCTGAAAGTTGATAAAAAAAGAAGCCACTCACATTTTAAAAGAGAATAAAAGATATACCACATTTATCTCACACTCAATTGTTAGTGCATAGTAAGTAAGGATTCGATAATGTCATGCTTTACCAAACAATCAGAATATGAGTTTCTTGAAATGAATCAGGAAATGAAATGAAATTGTCTTTTAAAAAATATTCCTAGGCCAGGCACGGTGGCTCAGTCTGTAATCCCAGCACTTTGGGAGGCCAAGGTGAGAGGATTGCCTGAGCCAGGGGTTCGAGACCAACCTGGGTAACTTGGCGAGACCTCGTCTCTACAATAAATCAAAAAATAAGCTGGGCGTGGTGGCTTGCACCTGTAGTCCCAGCTACTTGGAAGGCTGAGGCAGAAGGATTGCCTGAGCCCAGCAGGTCGAGGCTGCAGTGGCCGTGAGCATGCCACAGCACTTCAGCCTGGGGGACAAGAGTGAGACTCCAACTCAAAAATAAAATAAAATAAAATAAATAATAAATATTCCTTTCTTCTGTCCTTTGACAAATTAGATGTCATTCACCAGAGACCTATGCTTAGGCTCTGAGCAGTGATCAACAAGTATTGACCAAGTCCCACCTATGAATCTGCAAAGGTCTTCCTTCAATTGCCACATTCCTCTTTCTTTTCGTTTTGAAGAGGCGAGATGAGAAAGTCCCACAGGCTGGAGGCAAGGCTCTGGGAGGCAACACTTTGATCCAGGCAGGCAACACCTCCCCACCTCTCTCTGCCTCACTTCTTTAATAGAAGCGGAGAAAGGAATCTGCTTTAAGAAACCAGATCATTAGCGCTAAAAGAGAGTGCAGCCAACACCCCACCTGACCTCCTCCTTTCGCAGATGAAGGAACTGTGTCTCCTGGAGGTTAAGTGACTTGCCCAAGATCACAAAGCCAGTCAGCTGGGCTCCCAGATGAGGGCCTTTTCAACGGTGCTGCTTCCAGTAAGGTATTGGAAAAGAAACTCAAAGCTCAGCTTTAAGATGACTGAGATGAGTTTGCTGAGGCAACCAGCTCAGCTCTGCTTCCAGAGAAAGAGAAAAAGAAAGAATGGTTTGACTCTCTCTGGACTATACCTGTTCCCGGGTACTATTCTGCATAGTACTGGCAATGTTATTGTGGACACTTCACGGTTGTTTCAGGGTGAGATCATAGCTTCTTCCAAATGCTTCCAGGTGGGGAGGGAGGCACATGCCAGATTCTGGATGGGCCTGGCATTCCCTGGGAACACAGGAGCTCTTAATTCTTCTACCCCGACCCTCAGCCCAGTGATGGGTACCAACCCAAGATGTTCAGGCAAAGCAGAAAAAGAGGGTCAGCAGAAATCCCATCACACATCTCAGACCAGTGGAAAGGGGGACCAGCAGCTGAGCCAAAGCTCCAGAGAGGACGATCCCAACCAAGGTACTCTATACCTCAATGGGCTCTGTACAGGATGCCACCTGCATTGGGATCTCAGTGAGCCCTGTCCCCTGGGCTCCAGACACTTCCATTCGGATGTCACGTGGCACCTTGACGTGTCTGCTGTGAAACGGTTGGTTTCTTGTCTCATCCCCTCTCTCGCTCTCGCTCTTGTTTTCACCCTCTCAATAACCACTCTTCCCTTGGCCTTCCCCATCTACAAATGGCACCCTACACTCAGGTGTTCAGGCAAAATATCTGGAGGTCATTGTGATCCTGCACCTTTCTTTACCCGTGAGACCCATCTACCAGCAAGTCCTGCTGGTTTGTCCTCAGTAGTACTTCTGGAATCTGACTGACGCCACCCTTCTTCACTGCTGCCATCCTAGTCCAGACAGCTGTCGCCCCTATCTTGAGTGACACCTGCAGCCTCCTGACTGCTCTCCCCACACTCACTGTTTACGTGGGTCCCCCCCTAGCTCCCACTCTTCGGGTCCATTGTTTTAAAATACCAGCCAGATTAGATCAGTTCTCTGCTTCTAAGCCTTGGGTGGCTTTCTCTTGCAGGTCAAATAAAATCCAAATAAAATCCTCAGCACCTCCAAAAGGCCCCATGAGCCTAGAAACCTGCCTCTCCATGCTCCACACTCCAGTCCGGCTCCTTCCTCTCACCCGCTGCACATCAGCCTCGCTGCCTTCTGTCCCTCGAACGTTGTCTCTATCTGGAGTGCACGTCACACAGTGGCACCATCTCCTCACTCTGGGCTCAGCTCAAACATTGACTTCAGGCTGGGCACGGTGGCTCATGCCTGTAATCCCAGCACTTTGAGAGACCAGGGTGGAAGAATTGCTTGAGTCCGGGAGTTTGAGACCAGCCTGGACAACATAGTAAGACCTCAAGATCTCATCTCTATAAAAAAAAAAATTAAAAAATTAGCCAGGCGTAGTGGCACGCACCTGTAGTTGCAGCTACTAGAAGGCTGAGGCAGCAGGACCGTGTGAGCCCAGGAGATCAAGGCTATGGTGAGATGTGATTATGCCACTGCACTCCAGCCTGAGCAACAGAGTGAGACCCTGACCCCCCACCCCCCAGAAAAAAATAAACTTCAAAGAAAAGTCCTTCTGGCCACCCCACACAGTCATTCTACACCATTGCTATATTCTCAGCTTCATAGCGTGCACCACTATCCCTCTTAGCTTTATATGTGTCCTTGACCATATGTGCCCGCCCCCTCTCTAGTATACGCTCCATGGGGACAGGAGTCTGCTTTTCTTGCTCAATGACACACCCTCTGTACCTCACGTATCACAGATTCGTCGAAGGCACAAATTCAGCATCTAAGGAGCCGACAGGACAACCTGGATGAGCCAGTAATAAGAAGACTTCCTCCATGAAACATTCCCTGGTCACTTCCAGGACCCTACTGGAACCCTGAGGGTCTGTACAACACATAAGTTTCCTGCATGTAAGCCTTCAAGTTGCAAAGTTTCAAAGATGCCTATGTGCATTCGCATGTCCAATCATGTAAGTTAGTTCACGTGTCTGACGTACATTGTGACATACTATACTGTAAGATTAAAGTAGTATAAAGTCCACTGTGCTAGTTGGGTACCTAAGTTATCTTTGTCAGACTTATGAACAAATTGAATTTGTCGGACTTATGAACAAATTGGACTTTCGAACGCACTGTTGGAACAGAACTCGTTCGTTGGTAGGGAACTTACTGTACTGGTTTTCCAGCTTGGCTACACATCGGAATCACAGGGCAAGTTCTTAAAAATGCGACACCTGGGTCCCATCCCTAGTCCTCCATCTAGGGTGTGCATAGGAATTGGGAATTGTTCAAGTTCCCTGAGTGATTCTAATGCGCACCATATTGAGAACCAGGAGTCTACACATCATATACAGCACAAGGCAGGAAATTTCAAGAGCAATGAAAAGAAGAACTGCCATTAATTGAATGTCTATTATATGCAAAGTTCTATCCTAGAAAATTTTATATGCCATTCCATGTAACTTTAAAAGAATTATTGTGAGATAGGCATTGCTTATTTCATTTATTCAATAGCCCTTTGGTGTTTACGATTTTTCAGGCACTCTTCTAAACTTTTTACACTATTAACTAATTTAATCTTGATAGCAAACTCATGAGGCAGGAACTATCACTACCCTCAATTTCCGGATAGAAAACTGAGGCACAGAGAGGTTAAGTAACATGCCCAAGATGACACAGCTAAAAAGTGTCAGGGACCCCATCTGTTTCCAGAGTCCAAGTGTATAACCTCTATGTTATCCTGCCTTTACTGCTATCTCTATCCGGTAAAGAAATTGAAGCTCAATGGCATAAAATGACTTGCTCAAGGGCACATGGCACATGAAGTGACATCTGATTTCAAAAGCTATTCTTTATACTTTTTTTTTGAGTTGGAGTCTCACTTTGTCACCCAGGCTGGAGGGCAGTGGCACGCTCCCAGCCACTGCAGCCTCTACCTGTTGGGCTCCTGTGATCCTTCCGCCTCAGCCTTCCAAGTAGCCAGAACTACAGGTGTACGCTACCACACCTGGCTGATTTTTTATTTATTGTGGAGATGAGGTCTCACCAAGTTGCCCAGGTGGGTCTCAAACCCGCGAGCTCAGGCAATCCTCTCGCCTCGGCCTCCCAAAGTGCTGGGATTATAGGCTGAGCCACTGAGCCAGGCCTATTCTTTATACTTTTTATGGTGATGAATCTAGTATTCTTAGCTACACTCAAAGAGCTTTGAAAGCAGAGGCCACATCATTTACTATTTCTTATTCAACTGAAAAATTGGCCTTGGTACTGAGGACAGAGTAGGTGCTTAATAAACAGTTGTAGAAAGTGGAAATTGTAGGAGTGTTCAAAATAAATGGAGTCAGATTAATTTCAAGTACATGTGGTATCTACAATTGGGCTCACCACCTGGCAGAAAGTGTTCTTCAATAATAAGATTAGAATGACTTGCAATTAACACATCAAAGCAGCAGATGACAGTACCCAGCTCTTGGCTCATTAATGGACTTTCCATCTTTATATATAGATGAGGGTCTTGCCATTTGGAAAGCACTTTTGTAAATCAATAAACAATGGTAAGAATGATTTTTTGATAATTGCATTAATATGATCCTTATGTTAATGATAGCAAGAACAATGTGAGCAGTACCCTGACCAGTGAGAAAAATATGACTTTTAGATTTTACAGAGAGTGATCCAGTTTCAGAAATTGATTTCAGGCTAGGCTCAGTGGCTCACGTTTATACTTCCAGTACTTTGGGAGGCTGAGGCAGCAAGATTGCTTGAGTCCAGGAGTTCAAGACCAGCCTGGGCAACACATTGAGACCTCGTCTCTATAAAAAAACAAAAATTTAGGCAGGCATGGTGGTGCACGCCTGTAGTCCCAGTTACTTGGGGGGCTGAGGTGGAAGGATCACCTTAGCCCAGGAGGTCAAGGCTGCGGTGACCTGTGATCATGCCACTGCACTCCAACCTGGGCAGCAGAGTGAAAAAAACAAAAGCAAAAAACCTGTTTTTCTTTCATTCCATACTTAACTTCCCTCTGTCATGTTTACTGATTTCATAACATAAGGACAACTTCAGAAATCAAATATTATGTGTAATCCTCATCATTTTAGTCTCTGAAGCTATATTGTGTAGCAGAGCACAGGCTTTCTATTTCAAGAATCCTCTTTTTTTCATTTTATTATTATTTTTTGAGTTGGAGTCTCACTCTGTCGCCCAGGCTGCGGTCTAATGGCACACTCACAGCCACCCCAGCCGCGACCTGCTGGGCTCTGGCGATTCTTCCGCCTCAGCCTTCCAAGTAACCAGAACTACAGGCGTGTGCTACCACGCCTGGCTAATTTTTTATTTATTGTAGAGACGAGGTCTCGCCAAGTTGCCCAGGCTGGCCTCGAACCCACAGGCTCAGACAATCCACTTGCCTCGCCCTCCCAGAGTGCTGAGATTATAGGCTGAGCCACCGAGCCCAACCTGAGAATCCTCTTTTTACCACTTGCCTCTCTCTCCATATTCCAGCCACCCTTCTGACCCCTGAACACAGTAAGCCTCAGCTGAGATGCTCTTCTCCACATGCCTAGCATGATCTTATCCTCATATCCCATGCTAAGTTTTCTTCAGGTCCTGGTCACCATCCTCCTTTTACAGATGAAGAAACCAAAGCACAGAACGATTAAGCTAGGTGGCTTCCAATGGCACAGCAGGCTTGGGGACTCAGGCAGAATGGCTAAGGGGTCATGCCCTCATCTGAGCATCACCTTCCTTCTTTTGCTGGTAAACTGTAAATATCTGTTTGATAGAGCAGTTCCAGGCTTTACCTAATTCTGCGTCTCAAGCTTCTTTGAATACAAAATGGCAATAAAAATAACTCCCTACGAGTTGTGAAGACGAACTGCATTAGTCACTGTAAAACACCAAAGTGCCTGCCATGTAGGAGGAGGTGCTCAGATGTCCCGGCTCTGTCCTCTACTAGCTGTATGAGACAAGGCAAGTTATTTGACCTTTTTGTGCCTCAGTTTCCTCATCTGTAAAATGCTAATAGTAATATTACACTCTGAGGAGTTTGTGGCAATTAAGTGAGATGATATATTTAAAGAGCTTAGAAAACCACTAGGTGCATATAAGTCCAAGAATATTAGTTGGTGTGTGCAGCTAATATTGTCCAGAAGTGTGCACTTTATGGTTTAATCAGTGTCTGCTGTTTTTATTGATCCTTTTAGTCATTTTTCCACGATTCCCCATAGTTTTCTTCATTACCATAGAATAGGCTACCAAGGTGCCAACCAACTTCCTGATGGTCCAACAGGCATTTCCTGAATACTTATTCCAGGCCAGCTCTGTGCTAGGGTCTTCAGAAGCTATGAAGAAATATTCATGAGATATATTCCCTACACTCAAGAAAACTGCAACACAGCATGACACCTACTATAACCAAGCTTCCAGAATATTTCTTACAATCTCAGGAGAGGAAGAGATCAATTCAACTGAAGGGGAGACTGAATATACAAAGTAGGGCAAGCTCTTTCTAGAACTCTCTCCTAGCGAATGTGAACTAGAATGCTAAAAGATTGGAGTGGGAAAGAGCTCTTGAGATTTTTCAGGTTCATGACATCTACTTTACAGATGGGGAAATAGGGACCCAGAGAAAGCAGGAAAATTGTCACATCACAATGGTGACCTTGGAGGAAAAAAAGCAAGACGGTGTGCACCGACTCCTCTCTAGTCAGTGAGAAGAAGAAAGCAAGGTCATGAAGTTTGAGGTTCAAGAGAACTCTTCTTCAGTTCAGACGCCAGGACTGTGAGAACTTGGTTGGTTATAACCCTCTCCAGGCCTCAGCTGCCTCCCTCCTCCCCTTCCCCCCACTTCACAGGCATTTTAAACACAGTAAAATATTATTAATTCAGGATGAGTTCATTTAGTTTTGTTTTTTTTAAGTTCAGTTTGCTAGCCTCTAAACACTGGCCTAAATAAATAGAAGAATGAGCTGGGCTCAGTGGCTCAGCCTGTAATCCCCCGCCTTTGGGAGGCTGAGGTGAGTGGATTGCCTGAGCCCGCGGGTTCGAGACCCGCCTGGGCAGGCGAGACCTCATCTCTACAATAAATCAAAAAATTAGCCGGGCGTGGTAGCGCGCACCTGTAATTCCGGCTACTCGGAAGGCTGAGGCGGAAGGATCGCCGGAGTCCAGCAGGTCGAGGCTGCGGTGGCCAGGAGCGGCCACTGCACTCCAATCTGGGCGATAGAGTGAGACTCCAACTCAAAACAAACAAACAAACAAACCAAAATAAATAAAATAAATAGAAGAATGAATAAGCTTATGCTTTGCAATGTCTTTTCTTATTTTCTCTTTTGAGCAAAGGCTTTAACTTGCTAACAGTGACGAGAAAACAGATTTAAAGAGATCAAGTACTCACCTGAAGTCATCCTGCTAGAAAGATAGCATGGACTCAAACAGACATCTGCTGAGACCACACCTTTTCTTATTGTGCTTTGCTGAATTGACTTTGTTTTTGCTGTTATTGTTTTAACAAACACACAGTACCTCCAGGGTTCACATCTGTGCTATGAAAACTTGGAATATCAGCGAGTTTACTGAAATATATCAAAGAGTATATATACATCACAGTTTATTTCATTTATTCAAAGTGTTAATAACCATGTGGACACCAAGAAATCCTTTTCCAGTTAGTGTATTTGGGAATTAAGTCTATTCCTCAGCTCAAGAGGACATCAATACAGTTCCTATATACTTCATAGTTGAAGCTGTCAAATATTCATTGCAAACCTACCATGTGCTGGTTATTGTCCTGGGTACCATCTCTGCATTAGAGGATAAGCCAGCCAGGTTTGAAGACCTTCAAAGTGTCAGGGACAAAGGTGTCAGGGGATCTAAAAAGCAAGTTTTCCAAATTCCTCACAATGACGAGAATCCCTAGTTAGAGAGGATGCTTGGACCTCTGGGATTGCTTTGAAAAGCTTTTGGGAAGGAGGCCCGGTGGGAAATGCCTGGAACTCCCTCAAATTGGCTCCATTTCAGACCCCCAAGACCAAGAAAGCATTCAAAGGGGAGTCCTGAAGGAACCATTTATATGGAGATCTTTTCGTGGGGCTGTTCAGGAGCTTGGAAGCCGTCCACAGCTAACAGGGCTATTTCTGTTCCAACCAGAAGACGCCTAACTATCTCTGGCTTCTAACCAGTTATAATGTCTAAATACACATGAAAAGAAAGAAAAAGAAAGACAGGAAAAGAAAGAAAGAAAGAATGGAAAAAAGAAAGAGAAGAAAATTTAGTAAAGAAAGAAAAAATGTGATGCTTTCCTCTAGTCTCACGGTACTGTGAAGCGTCACAGCTGGAAGGGACCACTCATCTTAGCCCTCCAGATGTTTGAAGTTGTGGAATCCCAATTCCCATCCCAGAGAAATTCATGGGCCTGTGAGAGATGGACAATGGCCTGAATGACCTATACTAGAAATCACCATATGAACGCCCTCTCAAACTGGACTTTCAAGTATTGTAAATCTGGGAGCCAGGTGGTACCTCCCAGGAGGCTCCCATCACAGACAGAGTTTCCTCTCCCTCCCTTCCTTTCCCTGTCCCTACCACCCTCCACACTCACCCTACTTCACCTTCTGTGAATCTGCGTAGGGTAAATGGGACAGAACTCAGGTGGGACAGAACTCAGGTGCTACAGAATGTTGCATATAAACTTTAGCTCTACTGAGCCTTAGGTTTCTTTTTGTGTGTGTAAAATGGAGATAATAACACCTACCTAGGAAGGTCCTTTGTGCGGATCGTGTAAATCCATCTCTGTAAAACACCTGGAAAGTGCCATCAGCAAAGGAAGTGCTTTTCTGGTAATGCCAGATGTTGTTTCCTGTCACACAAAGACTTTCCACGGGAAAATAAATCACGGAGACTTCAAGGAAATGCACCCCCTTTCTGGATCCTCAGCTTCTATGAGGACTCTTACCCAAAACTGAGGGGTCTTAGAGCCCTCATGAGATCAGTGACACACTGAGGAGATGGCAACTGACAAAAGTCTTAGAGGATAAGTCCCACATTAAGCATTAAATTGAGAAGAGAATGGGAGAGAGTTTTCTAAGCAGAGGGAACCCAACGATGAAAGGTAAGAAAGCCTGAAAGCACATGGGCAATTAGATCCACCTCTGATTAAGCTTGTTACAATAAAGATGTCAGGGTGCCTCTAAGCATAGTTAGTCCAGCCATCAATACGGGCAGGTTGACCTAATGATTAACCAATTGATAACAAAGAGTTCCTAAAAGCTCTTTCCTTATTAGAAGCCTTTGTGATGTTGATGGAGCCAAGCAGGATCTTCCAACAAGTTTAGGCTCCGCTGAGACAGCTGTTTGCCAGGATGTTCTTGTAGAGCACCTGAAGGACTTATCCAAGGAATCATGTGACCTGACCACCTGGGGGCTGAAACTCAGAGGCTGAAGGGGGCTGTGAGGAAGCTGAACCACAGAAAGAGTGATTGACAGTCTACAAACCCTTCCTATTTTGTGAAACTTAACATTTTCTAGCCTTTCTTGAGTGAAGATATTCCTTCACTGTTATTTCACCTTTTCTTGCATTGTTTTAAAATTAGTGGCCAGGTGCGGTGGCTCATGCCTGTAATCCCAGCACTCAGTGAGGCTGAGGCAGGAGGATTGCCTGAGCCCAGGGGTTCGAGACCAGCCTGGGCAACATAGCAAGCCCTCGTCTCTACAGAAATAAAAAATGAAAAAATTAGCTGTGTGTGGTGACATGCACCTGTAGTCTCAACTACTCAGGAGGCTGAGGCAGAAGGATCATCTGAGCCCAGGAGGTCAAGGCTGCAGTGAACTGTGATTGTGCCACTGCACTCCAGCCTGGGTGACAGAATTGGACCCCAACTCAATCAATCAATCAATCAATCAAAATAAAATAAGCAATCCCAAAGCCCCAAAGGTGGATGCCCACAACTTATTCCTTTACTTCTCCTGGGCCACAGTACTTCTTGGCTGTCATTGGTTCATTTCCTACTGAGCACATCGTTATCAACTCTTTGTCTTTCTCTTTCAACACAAAGGCCTACAGACCAAAGCGTCTCAAACTTGATTGTGCATATGACTCGTGGGGTGTTTTGTTAAAAAGCTGATTCTGATTTGTCAAGCTGACCTGAGGACCACGATTCTACATCTCTGACAAGTTCCCAGGTGATGCCGTTGCTGCTGGTCCATGGACCACACTTTGAGTATGAAGGGTCTGGACTGGAATGGGAATTACTACCCACCAGGTCATCATAACAAAATCTCCTTGCGGGAATACCCCCAAATTCAGAAACTGAGCTCATTCATTGATGGGATTGCCTCTGTACCTTCTTTTGGGAAGGCTGATAACAATCTTTTGCAAAGGTATAGCAACTTATTATTTACAGAGCCCATTTCTGTCTTCTCATTTCTCTTCCTCCCACCCTGGGTAGATAAGGAGGTAGATCAAGGAGACAGAATCTCCCCATTTGTCAAAGGAGAAAAGTGAGGCTCTGGAGGGTCCTTATTTTCCAAGAAGCTTGGGTCTTTGTGACACTAAAAAGCTGACACGCCTCTCTTATATCTGTTATTGCTGCTGGCTGATGGCTCACTGCTCTGGTGGCTGCTGGCTGGGAGCAGTGGGAAGAGGCGATGGAGAGTGTGGTAGCAAGAGAGCACCTTACTACGTGCCCCTTGGCAGAGTAAGTCATGGTCATACCTGGACATGCTCTAAAACCGCCTGTGACGATCCTGTGCCCTTAGTGCTAGGTATCTTGTCCACCTATCTCTTACTTTCATCTTCACAACAACCCTGCAAGATCTGAGGTGCTGCTTCTCATTTATAGTTGAGGAAATTAAAGCTACAGGGCCAAATTCAGAGTCAGGGCCCTGGACACCCAAGTCTGTGTTACTGTGGTAATCTATTACATCTCTTAAAAGTCTTTCTTATATTAGTCATCTTTATGTTTTCCACATCTTAGTGCCTTGCATTTCTAGAAGTGGCTGTTGTGTTCTAGAAATATCTGCTGAATAGAGTTCAATTGAATTCAACTGCATGAGGCATTATAATACATTATATGTCAATAGCTTATCACCCATCGAAGTGACTAAGACATAAGAATGTGGCCATTTCATACTCCAAATAAAGATTGTACAACTTTATGCTTGTGAAATGACCATAGAGAAAATGTTACAAATGGAAGTACAATTAAAAACAGGGCAGCTACGATGCAATCATTATTTGTTTCTGTTTCCTACTTTCTTGGGGGTACAAGATCTAACCTGTTCCCCTTCTTTTATTTTGTTCTCAACAATAATAAATATAAATAATAATAGTGACTCCTTTTTAGTACCTATTATTCGCCAGATGCTCCATTGGTATACATTATTTCACTTAATCCTTACAAAAAGCCTAGAAAGGAAGCTAAAGAAAAAGGCGTGCAGTGAGCTTAAGTACCTGGCCCCAAATCATGTTTCTAGTAATAAGGTTTCCATCTTCTCATCTCTTTGTTTTTGCCACATCATCTTTCCAATCATGATGTAAAGTTAGTTTGAAAGGAGATCAAATTGAACGCCCTCTCAAACTGGACTTAACATATAACACTAGCATAAATACTTTAAAATCGTCTAGCATATTTCCATTGTTTTTGCATACTGGGGTGCCAAAAAAATGTATACACATTTTAAGAGATATTATCTGTGTATTACTTTTCAAAGTACTGCTTTTCAGAAGTGTGTGGACGCTGACGGTGACCAATTTGAGCACCTCTTGCAATTGCAGAAGTCAAACGTGGCTTTTATCCACCTTACAATTTTGATATAGTTTTTTCCTTTCTTAAAATATATATACCTTTTTTGGGCACCCTTTGCATTTATGATCATTCATCCTCCCCTCCACTCTCAGCCACGCCACCCTTGAAATCAGTCTACCTGTGGCTAAGTGACAGGAAATAAGCCAAAACCCAGAGAGGGGTAATCATTAACCAAAAGCCACCCACACTCAGCCACACGAAAAGCCATTTCACTTGGAGATTCTCCTCCCTGTGATGCCTTTTGTTTTAAACTATAGTACCTCTTTCCATTTCTGGTTAGACTCAATTGTATTGCTTTTGGACAAAGTCCTTGCAAAACTTGCAGGGAGTGAAAAAAGCTGGGGCAAAGTTATTCCAAGAAAGTCACCATGGGGATACATTTCTGAGCGCGTAAGTATTAATGTTTTAGAGCTAATTCATACAAAATCAAAAGATTTGTGATGACACAAATATCTCACTCATAGTCCCACTCATTCACATTAAATATTTGTTAAAAGAACGAAACACAGCATCTAAAGTGAGTTTTGCTCTGACTTTTCAAGTGGTGAAAGGAAAACGAGACCATAAAAGCTATGTTCATGTCTGGGTCAAACCATCAGTCATTTCCCTTTTCTCCTTCATGATTGACTCTCCGTGATTGATCCTCTGGGAGTCACTTTCCCTGACTTCCTGGCATAGTTTCAGATAATAAACACATGACAAAAATATTGAGGATGATCCTTCCGTTCAGGGTTCACTGGTCTTGAGTTCGTTGGTTTCTGCCTCTGATGTAAAAACAGTCAGTGTCTGGATCCAGATGGCAGAAAACACCGTACTTCCTCAGCTAGGAGAGGGGATGTCAGGTCCCACGGCAGCATCCATGTTGTGACTTCATATCCTTGCCTTTCACTACTGGGGGAAAGGGTGGAAAGATGACAGGATTGTTCCTCTCTCCCTCCCTTTATCCTCAGGACCTGAGATCATGCTTAGTGGCTGGCCCAAAACAGCACTTGCCGGCTGAATGGAAAAAGGAGGAGAAGGTGGGCAGAAGGTAGGGGTGGGGGAAAGGAAGGAGCCTTGTGGTTCCTCAGGAGGGGAGAGGGACATTAAGAGACGTGAAACCACGTGTGCACAGAGAGACAGGGGTGTGCCACAGCCGAGACCAGAAAAGAATCTAGAAGCAGTCTGTTCACTCTGTACGAGGGACAGGGACAGTGAAGAAGGCTACAGACTGAGGAGAGTCTCTATGTCCACCTGAAGAGCTTGGTCTTGAGCCTCTAGATGCCATTTGTGAGTTATTGGGCTGTTTTAAGGAAGAGAGGGCTACACCTGGAAGGCATTTGAGAAACAGCCTTCTGACTGCAGTGGGGGAAGATGGGTTGGGGGGAGGGTAGGTAAGGGTGGAGAAAGGGAGGCAAGCCATGGGGAGGCTTGGAGAAAGCGCAGATGGAGGCCTCAGTGAGAACCCTAGGCCTTGGTGCTTGCTTGGCTGCTGAGGGCAAGGGAGGGGAAAACCAAGGTCGATGCCCAGATTTCTCACACAGAGGTGACACGGGGCGAGAAGCAGGTTGAAACGTTCCGTTAGGAACATGATAAATAGCCACTCTCTGTTGCCATTCTATTTCCCTTTCATTGAGTTTGGACAAGGGAGGCAACACTCTCTCAATAACGCCTTTCTTTTTTTTAGCTTTGTTGGTCATTCACTGAAGTTGGCGGGGTGGGGGAGCTGGTGGGAGGGCTGAGGGCGAGGAGTATTAGTAAACAGGGAGCGAAAGCCTTGGGATGGTTGTTAAACAGAGAGCAGGCTGAATCGGGTGAGGCCGGAACACCTGCCATGTGTTGGGTGCCCAGAGCACCCGGGCATGTCCCCAAGGTCTGGCTACTCCCCCTGGTGAGCTGTTTCCAAACCGAATGAGGAGACACAAAGAGCAAGAGCCTTCAGCACCCACTGACTGGGGCAGGGACTCCCAGGGCGTGACTTACGGACAGCTCTTTTAGCTTCACCTTTGGAGACTGTGGTTTTGATTTCAGGGAGTTTTTAAAAATTTCTTCTTGTTCGTGTGTTTTCTTTTGTTCATTTCAAAGCAGCGGCAACTTGCCTTTGACATTTCAAAGTGACAGAGGTGCCTTTTCTTCCTGGGCCACCTCAGTTTCTGAAAGACCCTTGCTCCTGATGACCAGCAGAAGAAAATGAATGTCACACGTCTGAGGCTGTGTCTCCACAGAGACCCCCCCCCATTCCTGGTGGCTCGATCACATTCTTGAAGCCCCCTGGCTCCCTGCCCGACACTCCCCAGTCTCACAAAGAAAAGAATTTGCTTTTTTCCTTCCTCCAAGCTCTCCTTCTCTCTCTTTCTCTCTCTGTGTCTCTCACTGTTTGTCTCTGTCTCTTATAGTCTATCTCAATCTCTCTTAATCTCTCTGATTCTCGATCTCTAGCTCTCTGTCTCTGTCTTTCTGTCTCTCTGTCTCTCTGTCTCTCTCTCTCTCTCTCTCTCTGACTCTGTCCCTCTCGGCCTCTTAGTCTCTCTCTCTCTCTCTTTCTCTCTTTTCAGATTTCAAAGCAACCCCTTGAATGACTGACTATTCAGGACAGGCAGAATGAGGCCTCTTTCGGGCTCGGCTGCAGTCAAAGCCGCCCGCACTTCTAAAGGGGCTGCGGCCGGTCTACCCGGGGCGCGGGCAGTGTTGTTGCAGTGGCGGCGGCCCTGCGCCCTGACTGGCCATCTGTATGCAAATCTCAGCAGACCCAGCAAACTTGCATCAGCCTGGCCGGCCTGGCGGGCTGTGCGCTCAGCAATTATCAGTGTACATCGGGCCTTTGTGCCCGCGGCCGGGCTTTGTGGGTGCCCAGCACCTGCACCTCAGAGGTGGCAGATGGCAGGACTTGGCAGCAATATGGAAGTTTGCCTGAATGTGGCCGAGCCACAAATGGACATCTTTTATTTCTTCCTGGGGGCAGGGAGCTGAAGAGAGGGGATTAGTGCTGGATTACTACCCATTCACGCACTCGGCAAATATTTATTGAGTGCCTACTATGTGCTCCCCAACCAGTGGACTTATGAGGAGCCCAACAAAGGAAGGAAATGATGGAGGTGTCTTACTAGGAGAAAATTGTAAAAAAAAAAAAAAAAATCTGGAAAGTGGCTATTTACATTCAAAATTGCTAAGTATGCAACTGGCCAGACAGGTTTTTCCTTCCTGGGGACCTTGGACATGGTGGGCCCAGGGAGCCCCTCCCCTGCTTGCTCCCCACAGAGCCCAGCTCTGCCTGGCCCATGTGCCACACACCCAGTGCCACAGGCAGAGAGTTCTCTACCCAAGTTCGTATTGTCTTGACCCTCAGCTGAAATGGGTCTTGGCCAAGGACTCCAGATGAAGACAGAAAAGTGCTGTTTCTTCGTCAATCTGCCCATGAAGTGGAAAATGGTTTGGGTCCACTGTAGAGACAGGCTGTGTCGCAGTTCTGTGAGGAATGTGCTTCCTCCCCCAAGATGCCTTTGTTAAGCCATCATTCTGCAGAGCCTGAGGGGACTTTGCACATTTTCAAACACCAGCCACAAACACTAGTGTGTGTGTCCTCTCAGTCACTCTGAGTGGGTGTTATCTCCAATTTTCAGAGGAAGGCGATCAGAGACGTCTAGGGAAGAGAGCTCTCCCGGCGAGCTGGAAAAGAAGCCAGGGCAAAAGCCTCAGTCTCCTGCCCCCAGTGCTAAGCTAATGTGGATGGCAGAGCAGATCTCTCCTTCAAAGTTTTGTTGATCTCTGCTTAGTACGACCATTTCAAGGCCAGACTATTTTCGAGAAAACATTTTAATAGAGTCTAAATGTCCTTTTTAATTTCCAAATCAGGTGTGCACCTGGCACTGTGGCCCCATACGACACCAGAGCCTCTCTCTGTCCCCACCCTCTGTGCATCTCTTCTCCCCACCCGCCCTCCCTGGGGCTCCCCCATCGCTCATATTTGCACTGACTTTGAGCTCCTTGCTTCGTTGCACTGACCTTGAACTTCCTCCTGTAGAAGCCAAGCACTTTGGTGCCATATCTGCAAAATTCCCACCCTAATTGATGAAATAAATTGTGGGAAAACAAATGAAAACCCACTCAGGAAGCTAGCAGAGTTCCTTACTTTTCCATTTGTCTCAGCGTGTTCAGGCTGCATGACAAATTACCATAGACAAGGTGGCTTAAACAACAAACACTTATTTCTCGCAGTTCTGGAGGCTAGAGGGCCAAGATCAAGATGCTGACAGATCCTGGGGAGGGCCCTCTTCCTGGTTTGCAAATGGCCATCTTCTTGCTCTATCCTCACCTGGTGAAGAACAAAGAGAGGCCAAGTTCTCTTGTTTCTTCCTCTTAGGGCACTAATCCCATCATGAGGGCTTCCCCCTTCACGAGCTAATACCATCACATTGAGAGTTAGGATTTTAAGATGTGAAATTTTTTTTTTTTGAGTCAAAGCATCTCTGTCACCCAAGCTCCCAGGCTAGAGTGCAATGGTACTATCATGACTCGTCTCAGCCCCAACCTCCTGGGTTCAGGGGATCCTTCCACCTCAGCCTCCTGAGTAGGTAAGACTACAGGCCTGTGCCACCAGGCTCAGCTAATTTTTTACTTATTTAATTTATTTTTTTGAGTTGGAGTCTCACTCTGTCATTCAGGCTGGAGTGCAATGGCACGCTCCCAACCACTCCAGTGTCATTCTGGACTCAGGCGATCCTTCTGCCTCAGCCTTCCAAGTAGCTGGAACTACAGGCGCGCACTACCACGCCTGGCTAATTTTTTGGTATATTGTAGAGTCGAAGCTCACCAAGTCGCCCAGGCTGGTCTCGAACCCCCGGGCTCAGGCAATCTGCTCACCTCGGCTCCCAAAGGGCTAGGATTACAGGCTTGAGCCACCTCGCCAGCCAATTTTTTGTTGTTGTTGTTGTTGGAGACAAGGTCTCGCAATGTTGCCCGGGCTGGTCTTGTACTCCTGGGCTCAAGCAATCCTCCTGCCTCAGCCTCCCAAAGTGCTAGCATTGCAAACATGATCCACTGCACCCAGCCTCAACAAATGAATTTTGAAGGGATATAAGCTATAATCTGATCAGTCTATGCATCGTTTTATAAGAACAATGAGTAACATTCCTCGCTGGTTAACAAAAACAAAACTAGGCAAGTTTGACACCTATGCCAATACCTCTAAGAGATGAAGGTGAGCCTGGAATAAGATCAGGGTCAGGGATAGGTAAGGCTTAGGCTAAGGGTTGAATCAGCAGCCAAGGGAAGAAAGGATGGGAGCAGGAGCAGAGGCTTGTGGCACATATTTCCCGATGATAACAAGCACCATTTATGCAGCATTAGAGCACACAGACAAACTATCCAGTGTGGTGGTTTGTCCTAGGGGCCGTCTGCTATGACCTAGACATGTAGACTCCTAGAAGGCTAAACCTGAGAACAGGGTCTTTGCCTGTCCAACACCATCAACCCAAAATAGCTCCCTGTCCTACACTTTGGGGTTGGGGACTGCAGTTATTTTCCTGAGTCCCAGGACATGCCAGAAGATCTAGAAACTGTCCTTCTGCATACATTCTGAAGGAAGGAGGATTTAGGACACTTTTGGAATTGGGTTGAATTGAACGCATTTGTGATGTGCCAGGAGGCCAATTTAACAGGGTGGGTAATTTTAAACAGGGTGAGCAAAGGCTCTGAAATGGGAAAAATCCAGAGGTGCTCAGGGAACAGTGGGTTGCCTAATTTAACTAAAATAAAAGTTAGTGAGAAAAACTTATAATGAGATATAGTCCATTAAAGTAGGTCATATGGGGTCTTATCCATGGAATTCCAGGGGTGGAACTTGGCCCTTGGTCAACGGCAAGTACTAGGAAGTGATAGGCAAGAAATGTGACTTGCTTAAGTCTGTAGCTTAGGTAGCTCCAGCGGTTGAATGGATTAGAGTGGACAGGTGAAGAGAGGGAGGGAGGTCGGTAAAGGAAAGAGAGGAGGCTTTGAAGATAAAGATGTTTTTCCTTAATGTAAGATGAGATAGACTGGAAAAGGATTGCATTGCCTAAAGCCTGCATCCTTATCTGTAAATTTGGGATACCATTACCTACCTGACCAAATTGCTATGATAAAAATGTAATGAAATGTATGTGAAAGTACCTAGCACAGTCCCTGGCACATAGGAGGGACTTGATATCTATTTGATAAATGAATGGATCAAAGGAAGAATGGAAAGATGGATGGATGGATAGATGGGTGGATGGGTTGATGGATAAAGGGAGGGAGAAAAGAACAAAAGGACAATTGCTGAAAACCTTCTTCTGTTCAAATTCTATGTCCTCCAAGAAGCCTCCCAGGACTTCCACTTATACTACCTTCACCTCCACGTGACCTCTCTTATGCATCCCCATAGTAAAGTGATCTTTTCCTCACTTCAACTGCCTTGGAGGACAGGCACCTGCACATTTCTGTGGTAATTTACTCACTCAATTCTACCTTCACTTTATCTTAACTCTAACAACGGTCTCTTCTGAAGACACCTCCTCCCTTCTCAAACACAGGCTCTGGGCAAACATTTGCAAGTTGGGTTTTTATAAGAGATGTATGCTACTGAACACAGAATTTTTAAGAGGGCTTGATTTCTTGATCTGACCCCGTACTCAATCTGTAACCTTGAGCAGATGCATGTAACCTCTCAAGGACTTCCCTTTCTCACCTATTAAATGGAGAGCTATATCATAGTGGAAGGAAGGAGACCCCCAGAGTTCTTCTGGGAGGGGCACATGGGAGCCTTGCAAAGTGGAGGGAGAGCAAACTCCCTCTCATGGCCCAGTGGCCCTGAAATTCCCTAGCCACGTTTTCCCCTCCCTGACAGGACATGCAAGGGGTCATGGGAGTTGGGCTTTTTTTGTCCAGCTAGAAGCTCATGCTCACCTGCTTCTGTACTCACCTCTTACAGGACTGCAACACCCCAGGGACCAGAACCTTTGGAGACACAAGAAGGGAAGAGAAAGAAGCCATCTCTGAGAGATGCCACCACCAGCATCCATGTGTGTGTGTTATTGGGGCTCTCTTTCTCTTCCTCAGTTCCATCTTGGAATGAGGATTTTTAAATGAGATGTAACCGAGAATGAAAATGAGTATAAGTGAAGTCTACCCAGCCATTCTAGAACAGCTCTTGAGTTTCTTTTATGGGTACTATTTTTTTGGTTTTGGTTTTGATTCTAAACAACAGTTTTCTCTAGAAAGATCGCTTGCTTCGATGTTCAAAGTAGAAATTTAGATACAGAAAAGATCCAGTCTTTGTCCTTATGCAAGAAGGACACCCCTCACCCCAGCCCCTACAAACACCTTTCCTGCCTTTTCCCTCCTGAATCCTGTCAGGGAGGGAGAGATTCCTGCCTCCCAGGTCCTCCGGGACTCTACTAGATAGTTCTGGATGCTAAGAAGTGCATCTGAATAGAACCCTCACCAATCAGACCTCTCACCCACTGGAAGCCTTCTGACCCCGGGATCTTTCTCTCTTCTGAATTTCCTGACAGTAAACCTCATTTGGACCCTAACATAGGTAATGTGTGCTGCTAATTTGTTTTCCACACACAAAGATGGTTTACCCTTGTATCTAGATTTGAAGCTCCTTGAGGGAAAGGGCCTTCTCTCTTATTCATCTCTAGTCCCCTTTGTTCTTGCCCAGGGCCTGGCACAGAAGAAGGTGTCTAGTCAGTCTTTATTCAAACATTTTCTGAATTCCTACTATGTGTCAGACACCAAGGACACAAAAATGAATCTCTTACTTTATTCAAGAAGCTCAATCTGCCGGGTTCATTTCTGTAATCCCAGCACTTGGAAGACTGAGGTGAGAGGTTCAGTTGAGCCTAGGAGTTGGAGACTAGCCTGGGCAACATGATGAAACCTCATTTCTACAATAAATCGAAAAATTAGTCAGGTATGGTAGTGTGCATCTGTAGTCCCAGATACTTGGAAGACTGAGACAGAAAGATCGCCTGAGCCCAGCAGATCAAGGCTGTGGCAGCCTTGATTGTGCCTCTGCACTCCAGCCTGGGCGACAGAGTAAGACTCCAACCCAAAAAGAAAAGAAAAGAGAGAAGAAACTCAGACTAGCCCCAAGATATTTGCTGACCGAGTGATTTTAACCATTTTTTTTTTTAATTCACAAGGTGACATTCTATGAGGACACTTCTAGACCCTGCAGGAGGACAGTGAGCTGATGGATGCCTGGTGGGAAAGCAAGACTTGAGGGGACATCAAGAGGGCATAAGGCCTAGTCATGTTTCACTATAAAGCCCATCTGACTTCTCTAGAGCCTTGATTCTGAGCAGGAGGAGAGACACAAAGGTTGTTTTAATGGAGATACGAGGACCTCAGTTTCCTGATTTTAAAAGGGAGATAAAGTTCTCACCTCTGAAGGATTGCTGTAAGGATTAAGTGAGATAATGTGTATCTGATACAGAACTCACCAAATGAACCTTGTAGGCTGAACCAGTGGTGAAGGAGACAGAGTGGAACGGGCAGCTCTGTTTCCCAGGAAGGTGCAGTTGGCCACAGTAGGTATGGCCTTGGCTTCACTGAGGCCCCAGAAAAGAAGAAGGAAGATTGTGCTGTGCCCTAGAAAATCCTCAAGGACCACAGCTTAGCTTTATGCCCAGGAAACTTGGGCACAGACATCACACATCGAACCCTGTGAGCCAGGCCAGACTCATCTGCCTCCAAAGCAAAAGATGACTCCTTGTTTCACCAGGAAACTGACCTTTGGTTACAAACAGTTTCTATGTTTAGAGCACTGGTGCTTTATATAGAGACAAGAAGAGATCTTACGTAGGGACAGCAAGGCCAGGGCTGCTTTGACCCCCAGCACATCACTGTTTCCCACAGTGGGGCAGGCCGCGAACCCCAGAGTGTCTGACCCCTCATCTCATCATTATTCCTTTCTTCAGGCCAAGTCTTTACAGCAGAGAGGCCGTGCAAACACTTCAGAGTCAAAAGTAATGACTCAACACAGGAAGAGAAGAAGCATTGCCGTTGTGCAATGTGATTCCCCGTCAGATGTCTTTTTGAGAAATAGAAAGCAGAATGGGA
Organism: Carlito syrichta; assembly: GCF_000164805.1. Lineage (NCBI taxonomy): Eukaryota > Metazoa > Chordata > Mammalia > Primates > Tarsiidae > Carlito > Carlito syrichta. The sequence continues at coordinate 387,801 of NW_007249404.1, read as the reverse complement.
TGTGTGTGTGTGTGTGTGTGTGTGTGTGTGTGTGTGTGTGTGTGTGTTTATCTAGAGGGAGAGAATGAGACTGAAGTTTCAGGTTCAGATCTGCCAGGAATTGGCCATATTGCTTTGGATGAGTCAATCTCTCTTGGTCACATCTGGAAATATTAACTCCCAGACAAAACAGTTTCTTTGCTTCTGTTATTTTCTGTGAGCAAGATCATACAGATATGTCATGTTAACATATCTAATCAGCACAGATATAATACACATGCTTAATTATCTGGCCAGTTTCTCCATCTGAAATCCTGTGCTTTCTGGCATGGTGGAGCCATGAAGTTTTCCTAGCATTTCACATAAGAGAGAGGGTACCATATTTGTCATATATGGAGGGGTGATTTTTATTTTTTTTATTTTATTTTTTTGAGTCGGAGTCTCACTCTGTCACCCAGGCTGGAGTGCAGTGGCATGCTCACAGCACCCCAGTGTTGATCTGCTGGGCTCTGGCGATCTGTCTGCCTCAGCCTTCCAAGTAGCTGGAACTACAGGTGCACACTACCACGACCGGGTAATTTTTTTGATTTATTATAGAGACGAGGTCTCACCAAGTTGCCTGGGCTGGTCTCAAACCCTCAGACTCAGGCAATCCACTTGCCTCAGCCTCCCACAGTGCTGGGATTACAGGCTGAGCCACTAAGCCCAACCAGAAGGGTGATTTTTAAAACACCAAAGGGGAAGAGAGAAGAGAAGGAGAAAGAGAATGGGGAGACCATTTCAGAGCACCCGCCAGGCATCAAGTCTTAGACTCAGAAGTTTTGTGTATGTCATTTAATCTTTACAAAATCCCTGAAAGATAGGTAGGCATTATTTTCATTCTTGCTATAGATAAAGGAATTGAACTTGAAATATGACTTTCCTCATGCCTAGGGCTAGATCCAACACCTGGGCCTTCTCCAAGACGCCAGGCAGGAATCAGGACAGCTTTACAAGGAGGAATCACTCTGTGGGGACACTTCAGATGGTCGTGCAAACCCTTCTGGCCAGAAACATCCCTCCACCCAGGTCACATCAACAGGAACACAGTCTTCCATTAATGTCTGAATTTCCGGGAAAGGGAACGGTCTTTTAAAATCAAAGACTCAGTTCTAAAAACGTCTTAACAAAGCAACTTTCCCACATCTCTGTGTTACCCAATAAAGTTGGTGGCATCTTCTCTATAAGAGGTGAATTAGTTACCAGCAGAATGAAAGCTGATGGAAGAAGCTGTCTGGAGCACCAGGGGAAGGGAGATAGAATTCAGTCAAGCAGACAGAAACACACAGGGATCCTTTGAAGCCAAAGTGTGCCATTTTCACAATTTTCTGTAGAGACCTACAAGGAAACTAAACTATCCAATGGACCAGCATTGGATACATTAGACACTAATTGCTTCACTCCTTCAGGTCTCAGTTTCCCCACAAATTCAGCAAATATTTGTTGAGCCCACCTTTCAAGGTGCTAGGCACTGGGGGAAAAATGGTGCTAGGCACTGGGGGAAAAATGGTAAAGAAGGGCCTTGTGTCCTCAAGCATCTCACAGTATAGTGGGGAAGACAGTGACATTCTAAAGAGCTGTGAGTCGAGAGGTTCCTTAGTTCATCCAAGTGGTTCTTGACTCCTGAGGCCAGTCAGCTTCTCACAGTTGGAAATCCAGAAATAGGGAGCAGCATTATAGAACTGAGTGGGGCGGGGAGGGGAGATCCCCCAATTCACAAGGCAGGCCACATGCCCATGGGATTCCGAAGATGTGTCTCCCTCTCCCTCTACCAGAACAATCCACCCTGGCCAGGCTGGCCTGGAGTAGCCCTCTTCACCCCTGTCCTCAGGTCTTTCCCCACGTCCTTTCCCTGGATGCATCTCGACACAACTTCGCTGGGGTTGGTACGAGACAGCTTCTCCCCATCCTCAGGACACACACAGCAGCAGTCATGGACACTCTTCTTTGGACTCCACTACGATCCTTTACTGTGACGCCCCACATCTCATCCTGCATCAGACTCCCCTGACATCACCACCCGGATAATACCCTACCCAGTCAGCCTGGCCCCAAATCCTCCTAGTCAAGGTTCCTTGTAGAAAGCACTTAACTTAGCACTTAGCTGTGCTGGGCACTGTTTTAAACACTGCTTTGCAAGTATTAGCTCATTTTCACTTTGCAATAATCCTAAAAGAGAGATACTCTAATTGTCCACATTTTATACATGCGGCACTGAGAAGTAAAGTAACTATCCCAAGATGACACAACCTGTGAGGGGCCAAAGGGGGATTCAGCCCCAGACAGTCTGGCTTCATACTATTAACCATCACCCTCTGTAGCTTCTCAAAACATAGGTGCTCCTCACCACGGCACCACCCGTGGCCTGCCACTCACATACACACAACACACTCCCACACCCACGCACTCATACAAAATACAACTCACACGTATTCATGGGCTTTGGAGTCTGCCCCTCCAAATGCTCTCCTTTCTTGAGGATCCAATTTGTTTACTTCCTCCCAGGAGCATTTCCCAACCCACCCCTCTGGGCAGCTTTCTCTCTTTAAGACTTCTTCAGCACCTTCTCCCACTCTTAGCATCTGGCACTTAAGGCCTACAGATGTTACCTCCAACTGCGTGTTAGCTTCCTGCGGAAAGTGTCATGGTACCCATCTTGGGATCAACCCAGTGCCAAGCTAACCACTCTGCAAGTAACAACAGTACACCCCAGGTGCTGAAAGTGTCAATGAAGTATTATGTCCTCTTCGGACATGGTTTTTATATGAAGCACTTGCTGTCGTTTCTTCTCTAATGAGCTCCCAAAACTAAAACAACAAAAGGACTGTATTGGTGCTTTTTTCTCCGTTCCTTGAAATACTGTATTCTGTAAAAATATGATCAATTTTCTATCTACAGACAGTCCTCATTATTCAAGACTTGGTTTTTGCAAATTCATCTACTCAAAAAATGTATTTGAAGCCTCATAGTCAACACCCGCATACTTTCAAGGTAATTCATCCACAAACACACGCAGGGCAACAAGAAACTTGACTGGTCATTGCCAATGTTCCCAGCCGAAGTCAGACAAGGCCAGCTTTTTTTTATTCCAAATGAGTGCCTACATTTTGAGAAGCTACAGAGGATGATGGTTAATAGTATGAAGGCTTTTTGTTCCAACTCTCACAGTGCTAGCAAGTGTCCTCTGAGAGGTCAGTCTAGTGCCATGTTTTTCATGGTTTTGTGTTTTTTTTTTAATGATGACTTAATCATTCAAAATGGCTCCAAGATGGTGCTGACACACTGTCTAGAGTCCTCAGGTACAAGGGGGCTGTGTAGAGTTGCAGTACTGCTACCCATGATTTAGTTATATGCTAATGAATGAATAATATCTACTAGAGAAGATGTTGTCCTTTTCTATTTGTCCCAGGCTGGAGTGCAGTAGCACACTCACGGTCACCACAGCCTCATCCCGCTGGGCTCAGGTGAGTCTTCCGCCTCAGCCTTCCAAGTAGGTGGAACCACAATTGCACGCCACCACACCTGGCTGATTTCTTGATTTATTGTAGATACGAGGTCACACCATGTTGCCCAGGCTGTTCTTGAATCCCCCAGGCTCAGACAATCCTCTCTCCTCAGCCTTGCAAAGTGCTGGGATTACAGGCATGCACAATCACATCTGGCCTAGATAAGATGTTTTCAACAAAAACGTGTAAAACAAGGTTAATATTGATCGGTTGACAAGTATTATGACCCGAGGTTCCCAGGAACTTAACTTTGTATTTCCCCTAGGAGCAATGACTTGGTATTTGTTAATTCAGTGTTCATATTAACTTTATAGAACATAACTACCACAAATAACAAGAAGTGACGGAGAGAGAGAGAGAGAGAGAGAAAGAGAGAGATGTATATATAATTGTGCACCACTTAACGACAAGAATGCGTTCTGAGAAATGCATATTTAGACAATTTTGTCATTTTTTGCACATCATAGCCTGTACCTACCCAAACCTAGATGGAGGCTTGCTATTGATAGGAATGGAATTATGTACAGGTGTATATACAGTCATGTGCCACATAAAGACATTTTGGTCAACAAAAGACAGCATTACGAATGTTCCCCTATGATCATGATGGAGCTGCCCCATTCAGGTATATCATTTTTAATTTTTTGTGTCATGTTTTCACTGCTTTTATAATTTTTTACCTCTTCTTTTATTTTGCTTTATTTTTTTGGGTTGGAGTCTCACTCTTTTGCCCAGGCTGGAGTGCAGTGGCACACTCACGGCCACCCCAGCGTCAACCTGCTGGACTCCGGAAATCCTTCCACCTCAGGCTTCCAAGTAGCCAGATCTATAGGTGCGCACTACCTCACCCGGCTAATTTTTTTTTTATTTATTGTAGAGACAAGTTCTCGCCACGTTGCCCAGGCTGGTCTCGAACCTGCGGGCTCAGGCAATCCACTTGCCTCAGCCTCCCAAAGTGCTGGGATTAACAGGCATGAGCCACCACACCCAGCCTCCTTGAGCCATTTTAATCATTTACAAGCTAGCTTTTCTTTGTGTGTGTGTGTTATCAAAAAGGTGGTGACTAAATCCAAAGAACTTATCTCCTTACTTTTGAGTTTTATAATCTCACTTGAGGGTAAGCAGCATGGAGCCACCTCTGAAGCACACGAATCCTAGGAGGACTGCCCTCTTGTATCTGGAAACCCTGGTGTGGGAGACTCCAGGACAGAGCATTCTTGGCAGCGTCCTCACATGGTCTGCCCATGACTGCCAATCCCTGAGAAAAGGGCTCAGTTCCCTTCCTTACAGACTCTTCAGGCACCCAGTTAGGGTACTTATTGCTAGGAAACATTCCTCATCAGGGAATGGCAGAAAAATGTCATGGCAAAGCATGCCAGAGGCCACCTGGTTACTTTCCAGCTAGGTTTCACTCTACACTGTTCTGAAAACACTGAGTTTGAAGTTTGAAAAACTCTAGCCAAAGCAATCCGCCAACTTCCCGAAATAATCCTTTGTGGATAACAACCTCACTCCTGGGATTTTTCTCACTGATGGTTTACCTAAATCCTTGGTGCAACAATGTCATTCCTTCCCTCCTTAATCTGCTCTCACCCTGCAAAGACAAAGCCTGACTCTCTGAATGGTACTCACACTGTCCTCAGCACTGTGATTAGATGACCCCTTGGGCCGAACCTCTTCAGGTTAAATGATCTTATTCATTGAGGTTTTCCTCTTCCAAATTATATTGCTGCCTTTGTACCAATTTCCCAGCTCCCTGTTGGTCTCTAGGTGAAGAATGCAAAAAATTCTTCCCCTCATTTCGAGTCTTATGACATCTATCTCTTCTAATTTTATCCTGGGAAGCCAGGCACATGCCAGACCCTCTTTTGTAGGAAAGCAGCCATCGCTCAATTCATTTCTTAATTTGGCTTCACCACGCTAATTCGTGATATGTTCTAAGACTCAGAAGAGTCTCTGACATTGCTATTAAGTACCTATGAAAGTTATATTAGGATAATATATTCTGTTCTAGAGACCCCAGGTAAAGAGAGTGCTAATCATTATCCATATTATTCCTATACTTAAGACACATGCATTCAGAAACTGTCACAATAAAGGGGGGGCTAAGCTGGTTTCTCTTCCTAATTAATCTATTAAATGCTCTCTTTCCCTGTCTCCATCCTTCTCCTCCACTTCCACGACATATGTATATATGTCGAGGACTCTTCGATTAATTCATGGCACTTTGAGGCCTCATTCTAGGTTCTGTCTTCCAGGTGTAATTTACTGTAATCACCTCAGAAGATGAAAGCCATTTTCCCTAAGCCAGAAAGTAGGCAGACACTAATTTGCATCCCACATTTCAAGTCCTAAATTACTCCCTGGTTCCCCAGAGGTCAAATGAGAGCACTGGTTGTCATTTTGCTTCTGTTATGTGCACGACTCTTCAACATGCTATGGCTGTCCCAGCCAAGGTAGCATTTGATCCTAGCATTCTTTCCAGGTCCTGGGATGATGGGAAATGTCAGTGATTTGGCCATGTTCTGATAAATAAAAATTGATGGCATGAGCACTGAATGTGTAATATCACCGAGATGGACAACAGTGTAACGAACTGACCAAAATCTGGCACCGGAAAAAATAGTTGAAGACCTGGGCTGTTTTGCCCGGAGAAGAGAATAGTCAGAGAGATAGACAGCCTTCACCAGCCTGGGGGCTGCCACAGAGAAAAGGGGTTCATCTTGGTTAGTCTTAGGCTGTGGGGTCTCAAGAGAGCATGAGAAGCGAGTGGTACCCAGGGAGACAAAGATGTTTGAGCATCACCTAGCACGGACCTTCCAAAATGGACGAGGAGAGCACGTGCAGCTACCACTCACTGAGTTTCTGCTAGGTACCTAGTGATCTCTGGGTCACTGAGCATATCCTCTCCCCTTCACAATAACTCAGCAGGCAAATGTGATCATCCAATTTCATAGCTGCAGAAACTGAGGTTCAGAGGGGTCCAGCGCCTTGTTCCCAGTGTAAATTCAAAGCAGGGAGGCTCAGGATTAGAATTCAGATCTAACTGACCCCAAAGCTGTGTCTGCAGGCCCTGTAGCCCTACCATGGGAGGTATGCAAGAAGTTTTTTTTTTCTGAGTTGGAATCTCACTCTGTCGCCCAGGCTGAAGTGCAGTGGCATGCTCATGGCCACCGCAGCCTCAACCTGCTAGGCTCAGGCGATCCTTCTGCCTCAGACTTCTGAGTAGCTGAAACTATAGGCATGTGCCACCACACCCAGCTAATTTTTTTGATTTATTGTAGTGAAGAAATCTCACCAAGTTGTCCAGGCTGATCTCAAATCCCTGGGCTCAGGCAATTCTCTTGCCTCCACCTCCCAAAGTGCTGGGATTACAGGTGTGAGCCACTACACCCAGCTCCACAAGAAGTTCTTAGGAATGTTGAAGAGAGGACCTGGTAGAGGATGGATGTAGAAACCAAGGACCTCTCAGGACACTCCTGCCCGCCCTGAGATTCTACCTCTCAGATGCTACCAAGTACAAGTCTCTGGGAAGAAAGTGTGTAGGGATTTTTTTTATTAAAATAATAACTGCAATTATGTTTGAGGTGTCTGCGTGTCTGTAATGTGTTGGGCAATAAGGTAGACATTCAACAACCTTGTCCCAGTCTCTCAACTCTCACACAAACCCACCAGGTAGTTTAAATAACACACTTGGCTCAAAACTAAGGGACTTGGCAAGTTCACACGGTTGGCACTAGCAGAACAGCTCCGATTCTTCCAGAATTCTGGACTGTCTCACCACCTTCCTAAGCAGATGTTTATGCCATGCAAATCAGGATAGCGCTTCGAGTAAGAACATAGACTCTGGAGCAACCCTAGCTCCACCACTACCTGCTGTGTGACCTTTTAGATGTTACTTAGCCTCTTTGCGCCTCAGTTTTCTCAACTATAAAATGGACATAGTTGCAAGGATGAACTGAATTCAAACATTTAGATCCTTGCCTGGCACATGGTAGGTGCTATAAAATGTTAGTTATTATCATTTATATTTATATGGGCAGATTTAAAATGTTCTGAAGTAGCTTTGGAGAGTGTGCTGAATGAGATTCCCAGACTCCCCAGTTTGCTCATTGGGGATGATCATCATCTGTTCCATCTTCGCCAGAGATGGAGCCAAAAGACCCCAGTCCCTTTGGCTCTGAGATGCTCTGCAGACAAGGAACTTTCCTCAGCAATGTCATGTCCTGAAAATTGTCTCTGCTAGAGCTTCTTGGAGCTTGACTGCCCATCCAGCTGCGTGCTTTCACATGCAGCTAGCAGTTCTGCGGAGGGCACCTGGGAGCCAGAGGGGCAATCTCTGGTCCCTGTGGGACCTCTGACTGAGATGAAGAGATGACCCAAGCATTCCCAGAAAAGGGGCGCCTACTGGTGTGCAAGCGTACAAGGCCTCACCTGCTGTGTGCCAGGCAAGACAGGAGGGTCAGCTGGCCGGCTTAGGTGAGATGTTGCAGCAGATGGAATATGATGAGTTAAAAATAGACGAGGTCATTCATTAAAAATACCAAGCAGCACTGAACATTTTGCTGGCTGTGCCCAGGCCTAGATATTCCTTGTAGTTGGGTAGAATGAAGAAGAAGATCAGCGAGAAGGGTTCAAGGTCAAGGCTCTGATTCCCAAGCTTAGAGGAAAGAAGTAAACTAACTCACTCAGAGCTAGAGTTGTGTGTGCATTACCTCGTGGAGGCATCAAAATGGAGAAGGGGGCGCTAAGGATGGGATGGTGCTCACCTTAGGTCACATGGAAGAAAAGTGGAGGGATCAGAATTTGAATCTAGATCTGTTCAGCTTCAAAATCCACCCTCATTCACTACAATAGGCTCACGTCACCCACTCTACAGCACTGGCCCAAGCTATTCCTTTTCAACAAAATTCCCGTTTAGGCTGCTTTTCTACTCATGGCGAGCTTCCAACCACATAAATAAATGCCTGCGTGCTCTTTCTTAAGTGCTGTGGGTGAGTCAGGAGAATTGAAGTGCCCAGGCCCGTGCCTCAAAGATCCGGCAGTCTCGGGAGGGCTGAGGTCCACCCAGGGCCATTGGGTGTTGGGGAGGACACAGGGCTTTGCAACAACCCACCTGCCGAGGCCTGAGAGGCACTGACTGACTCTCCAAAGCACACAACGTTGTCGGCTTGGCCCACAGCAGCCAACAGCTGTGCCAATGCCCATCCTAACGAGCACTAGGCCAGCCTAGGCTGTAATCCATTGCCCCACAGAAAACAATCACTCCTCCTCATTACCGAGCGAAGAAATGCCTCTCAGGGCTCCTTTTTCTCCTTACAAACAAAATAAAACAAATCCTTCCTATGGATTTCATTTGCCGTTTAATGCAACCTAATGATTTCCAATTGAAACCATATTTGTATTCGTATTGACTTATTAATAGCACATCCATTTTCCACACAATAAAGCCTGAACATGAACTGATGACTTTGACCGAAATGCATTAGGTAGCATTAAAGATTAAATAAACACTGTTTCTATGAATAATGTTTAACGTCATCTATTTGTCCGTCTATTGAAAAGTGATCTCTGGGTATTTCAAGCTGGGGTCCCAAAGAGTGCATTTTGAGCCTATTATGAGTAACGACTGTGTGTTAGGACGTGAAATGGATTCCAGGCCATCGGTGGAGCTTGTTACCACTTTAGTATATTCTGGTTAATTTGCACAAGTTGTTCCATTGTGTATGGCAAAATCCAAGCACCACGAAGACCAAACTGCAACATATGCCTCATCCCAAAAAGCAACTTACAAATGGTTTAAAAGGAAAATAAAAAAGCTGTGAGTTTTTGTGCCTCTGAGCACCATGGTAGTTAGTATTTGCTCACTTTGATGGATATTGATCTCTGATGTTTCTCCTTGTATTTGGGTAGACTGAATTTTACATTAGAGTTCAGAAAATGGTCCCTTCTGACTCTGCCACACACACAAAAAAAACATGTGACCTTGAGTGAAGGCAGCCTCTGTTGCTCCTCTCAGTTGTCTCCACTGATAAAAGGACACAGTTGGGTCAGATGACATGAAGGGCCCTGGGAGCCATTGCATTTCCTGACTGATTTCACCAGGTATCAATCCCAGGAGGGCAAAGATGGTATCCTCTTTGACTTTGTGTCCCCAGGACCTAGCGCAGGGCCTGACACCCAAGAAAGTTCTGAAGAAGCCGGGCTCGGTGGCTCAGCCTGTAATCCCGCGCCTTTGGGAGGCTGAGGTGAGTGGATTGCCTGAGCCCGCGGGTTCGAGACCCGCCTGGGCAGCGAGACCTCAACTCTATAATAAATCAAAAAATCAGCCAGGCGTGGTAGCGCATGCTTGTAATTCCGGCTACTTGGAAGGCTGAGGCAGAAGGATCGCCGGAGCCCAGCAGGTCGAGGCAGTGGTGGCAGGGAGCGGCCACTGCACTCCAGTCTGGGCAACAGAGTGAGACTTCAACTCAGAAAAAAAAAGAAAGTTCTGAAGAAAGGAAGGCAGACTTTCAGAAACATGTTTAGAAGTCAGATTTTAGGCAACTAATTCTTAAATCAAATCCCCAAAGGGAATGCCATGAAAGCTAAGATAGTCAAGTGAGACCTCATCAAGTTGGAAAGCTTTTGCACAGCAAAAGAAACCATCAAGAGAGTAGAGCGGTAACAAACAAAATGGGGGAAAAAATTGCAAATTATGTATCTCACAAAGGCCTACATCCAGGATCTTCAAGGAACTCAAACAAGCTAAAAGGAAAAAACAAAAACAAAAATAAAAAATAGACAATCCTATTAAAAAGTGGGCAAAGGACATGAATAGACAATTTTCTAAAGAAGACATACAAGCAGCCAACAGATACATGAAAAAATGATCAACCTCACTAATCATCAGAGAAATGCAAATCAAAACCACAATGAGATACCACCTAACTCCAGTTAAGGATGGCCTCATCAATAAATCAGAAAACAATAGATGCTGGCAAGGGAGCAGAGAAAAAGGAACACTTGCACTGTTGGTGGGAGTACAGGCTAGTACACTCTCTATGGAAGGCAATGTGGCGATTCCTAAAAGAACTAAAAATTGTCCTTCCATATGATCCAGCAATACCTCTCCTGGGAATATACCTGAAGGAACATAAATCATTCTACAAAAAAGACACCTGCACACACATGTTTATAGCTGCACTATTCACAATTGCAAAACGTGGAACCAATTCCACTGCCCAACAAAAGTGGACTGGATTAAGAAAATGTAGTACATATACATGATGGAGTATTACGCAGTCATAAAAAAGAATAAAATGGTGGAATCTGCAGCCAATTGAATGGAGTTGGAGACCATAATACTTAGTGATCTATCATAGAAACAAAGAACTAAATACTGAATGTTCTCACTCATAAGTGGAACCTGAGCATTAATCACATTAACAGAAGCGAGGAATCAACAGTTGCTGGACACTCCTGGGGCAGGGAGACATAGCATTGCAAAGGGTACCTGGTTCTAAACGAGAGGAAGCAAGAGCCAGTTGGAGGCCCAAATTTCGCCTGCACACAGCCTGCTTGTGTAGCTAATCCTGACTTGTACCCACATATCTACAATACCATAAAATAAAATATTTTTTAAAATAGAGACCGGGCTCAGTGGCTCAGCCTATAATCCCAGCACTTTAGGAGGCCAAGGCGTGTGGATTGCCTGAGCCAGTGGGTTTGAGACCTGCCTGGGCAACATGGTGAGACTTCATCTCTACAATAAATAAAAAATTAGTTGGGTGTGGTAGCACATGCCTGTAGTTCTAGCTACTTGGAAGGCTGAGGCAGAAGGATCACCAGAGCCCAACAGGTTGATGCTTGGGTGATCGTGAGTGTGCCACTGCACTCTAGCCTGGGCTACAGAGTGAGACTCCAACTAAAAATATATATATATGTCATATTTTCCTGATAGACATGGCTTCAATAGACCAATAGGAATCATATCTATGATAGATATCATTATAATATAATAATGACTATTTATTGAGTACCTTCTGGGCTTGGGCAATCCTCCCACCTCAGCCTCCCAAGTAGCAGGAACTACAGGAGTGCACTACCATGCCCGGCTAATTTTTTAATTTATTGTAGAGATGGGGTCTTGCCAAGTTGCCTGGTTTGATCTCGAACCCGTGCTCAGGCAATCCACGCACCTCGCCTTCCCAAAGTAGCTGTAATGACAGGTTGAGCCACCGAGCCTGACCTGTATTGAGTACTTTCTATGGGCGGGCAAGATGCCAGTTATCTTATACATGTTACCTCTAATTGTCTCAATAAATTACCAAAGAAGATATTGCCTTTGCATGCAGTGGGTGACTTCTTTCATTTGTGATAACTGACATTACATTATTGGGGGAGGGTATGATGCTTTCACATGAATCTATTTTGGTCCTCGCTGTGAAACTCTCAGGCAGGATGGTTTTTTAACACCATTTTACAGATGAGGGACTAGAGCCCAGACAAAAGAAAGGACTGGTGGCTTGCTCCCCAGCGCCTTCTTTGTCTCTTTCCTTACCTTCTCCTCCCCCGCCCCCCCCCACTAATCTACCTTTTCTCCTTCCTCCTGCACATTCCCAGTGACCCTCTCCACCTCACCCCCACTTTTCACTTTCTCTCACTGTTTTTCTCTAGCTTCTGTGACAGTAGAGGTTTCCAGAAGCTTCTGCTTTCCAGAAGGAAAAACAGGCTTTAACATCTTTTATTTCACAACATTCGCACAGGTGGACACCGTGGAGGGACATCTGAATTGGGAAAAGGAGCTATCCCTGGAAGTTTCCTGCAGGAGCCATCTCCTGAGTTGAGAGATCGGTGAGAGGGTGGGAAGGTTATGTTACAGTCAAGGGACAGTCACCAAGCAATTGAGGCTGAGGAGCAACATGGTCAGGTGAACTTGGAGCACTTGAAATGCTATTAGCAAGAGACCTTCTGGCCAAAGTCTTTTAAAAAAGCCAATGGGTGGATGTGGAAGGCATGTCTTCACAACTTAGCATGGTGGATATGGAAAGACCTTTCGCCATGAACTGACCTACCTCCTCAATTTTAGAGCTGAGAAAATTGAGGCATGGGGGCTAATGACCTTCCTTGGATTGACCCACCAAGTGGCCCCCAATCTCTAACGGTCAACTTTTTGAAATCTTAAAAACTTTATATATAGCCATCACTTCCATTTGCTTCTGTCCCTTCTCCATCCTGGGCCCCAGGGCAAATGGGGTTTGTTCTGCCTCCCACAGTACTTTCACTGTGGTGTGGAACCACCTGTCACATGGCGGGGGGTGCCCTAAAACACAATTGACAGATTGTTGGTTACAGTTGTGCGCAGACAACTGTATTAATGTCCTCACACCATATGGCCGGGGAAGCGTGGCAGCGAGCCCGGCCCCAGGAATGCCTAGCCTTCACCTGTTCCTTCCATCCCAGGGCAGGCTCTGTGCCCTCATCCAGGGTCGATGTTAGAATCTCTCTGGAGAAGCCACCCCCAAAAACCAACCTCACTACAATCACTCAAGTTGCCGCTTGTCGGGTGTCCACCAAGGGATCTGTGCTTCACATGTGAGGTCAGTATTTTTCCTCATTTTAGAGTCCAAAAACTGAGACGCGGGTCAAATTGCCTAAGTTCACATGGTGGGTAAACCTCAGAGCTAAGATCTAAGCACAGGTCAAGCGAAGATCCGGCTCAAGTTTGTTCATGATGTCGCCCCACCCCCACCCCACCAGGATGTCCCTGACTCCAGGACCTGGCTTGGTTCCAAGACACCACTCATTCTCAGGTTCGAGGAACCTTCACCATATGCTGACTCTATGCCAGCTATGCCAAATATTACAAAGGATTAAAAAAAAGGCATAGACTCCACCCTTTAAGTTCTTATAGTCTAATTAGAATAGCAATAGTTGGCCAAGTACGGTGGCTCTCACCTGTAATCCTAGCACTTTGGATTACCAGGCCAAGGGCATGGTAGCAGACATACATAGTCCTAAATACTTGGGAGGCTGCGTCGGGAGGATATCCTGAGCCCAGGAGGTCAAGGTTGTGGTGGACCACTATCATGCCACTGGGCCCAGCCTGAGTGACAAAGTGTCGCTCCCACTCAAAAATAAATACATAACAATAGCTTACTATTTGTCCAGTGACCACCTAGGTCAGACACTATGCTGGTTTACACTTTATTTTATTTGGGTTTATTTAGAATGTCATTGTTGTCATTCTCATTTTATGGATGAGAAAATGCAGAAGTAAGTAACTCATGGTCACATGGCTCATAAATTTAAAAGTCAGCATTTGAAACTGACCATTTTCTTTTCACCCCCAAACAAAAGAAAGAGTGGTACAGAAGCAATACACAAAGCAGCTCCAGCGCCTGGCAGAAGGTGGTAAGTCCTTTAAGAGAGAGAGAGTTGGCCGGGCGCACAGCCTCAGTCTGTAATCCCAGCACTTTGGGACGCTGAGGTGAGTGGATTGCCTGAGCCCGCGAGTTCGAGACCCGCCCAGGCAACTTGGCAAGACCTCATCTCTACAATAAATCAAAAATTAGCTGGGTGTAGTAGCGCGTGCCTGTAGTTACGGCTAATTGGAAGGCTGAAACGGAAGGATTGCTGGAGCCCAGCAGGTCGAGGCTGCAGTGACCATGAGTGTGCCACTCCAGTCTGGGCAACAGAGTGAGACTCCAACTCAAAAAAAAAAAAAAAGAGAGAAAGCAAGTTGGCTGGGCGCAGTGGCTCAGACTGTAATCCCAGCACTTTGGGAGGTCGGGGCAAGTGGATTGTCTGAGTCAGGGGATTCAAGACCAGCCTCGGCAACTTGGTGAGACCTTGTCTCTACAATAAATCACAAAAACTAGCCAGGCGTGGTGGCATGCATCTGTAGTTCCAGCTACTTGGAAGGTTGAGGAGGAAGGATTGCCTGAGCCCATCAGGTTGAGGCTGCAGAGGTCATGAACGTGCCACCGCATTCCAGTCTGGGCGAGTGGACTCCAGTTCAAAAAAAAAAAAAAGAAAGAAAGAGAGCACATTGAGTCAGGGGCATTTGAGCTGGAGTTCAAGCCTGGATAAATACTGAAATAAATGAGATGTGGGCTGAGGAGTATCTGAGGCAGGGAAGGGATGAGACGTGAAGTGGAGTCCAATGTGGGTGGGAGTGTCTGGAAAACAGAAAGACCCCCAGTTTGACTGCAGCAGAGAAGAGGGAGTCAGGAAGACACTGTGAGAAACTCCCTAACATTTGTTTCACACCCATGTGCCAGGCCTGTGCTTAGTGTTTAGCAGACATTACCTTACTTCATCCTTTCAGCAACAGTCCCCTAAAGAATGCCTTCCTTCCTTCATTTCACAGGTAAACAGAGGAACAAAGAGTAACTCACCCCATCACCCACAGAGAGTCTGATTGCCAAACTGGGATCTCCTTTGGGCACCCTTCTCTGTCTCCTGAGATGTTGTGTTGTAAGACATAATCTGAGCCAGGCATGATGGCTCATGCCTGTAATCCCAGCACTTTGGAAGGCGGAGGCAAGAGGATTGCCTAAGCCTTTGGGTTCAGAGTTCAAGACCAGCCTGGGCAACATGGCAAGACCTCATCTCTACAATAAATCAAAAAATTAGCTAGGTGTGGTGGTACAAGCCTGTAGTTCTAGCCACTTGGAAGGCTGAAGCAGAAGGGTCACCTGAGCCTAGCAGGTCAAAGCTGCAGGGGCCATGAGTGTGCCACTGCACTCCAGCCTGGGCAACAGAGTGAGATTCCAACTCAAAAAGAAAAGAAAAGAAATAATCTGGTCCCTTAGACAAAGATTTTCAATTATACACTTAGGCCTAAGTGGTTTTGTATTCTCTGTGGGGTCTGGCGCAGGTCTGGACTCACGGAGTTCCTCAGGACAAATCATTGAGTATCATACACATTCTGTTATGGCCTCATCCTTCTGCTCACGAGTCCTGCTCCTCTCCCACCGACACTCTTAGTGGATATTAGATCTATGAATCAAGGGTATGGTGTCAAAGGCAAGATAGTAGCCTCTACTAGGCTGAGAGTCAGGAGTTGTGAGTTCTGTGCCATGGTCTGCACAAATCAGCTTGAGGTCTTATATAAGTCATTTAATCTCTGAGTCTTAGATGTTCCATCTAGAAATTTGGGTTTTTTGTTTTTTGTTTTAAAAAGAAACCATCTTAGTCAGTTTGCATGGCTATAACAAATTGCCATAAACTGGATGACTTAAACAAACACTCATTTCTTACAGTTCTGGGGGCTAGAAGTCCAAGATTAAAGTGTCTAGATTTCAGAAGATCTGTTATTTGGAGACACTGCCTCTGAGTTTGCAGATGGCTTCCTTCGTGCTGGGTCCTCACATGGCAGACAGGGAGACAGATAGCTAGCTCTCTGGCCTCTTCTTATAAGAGCACTAATCCCATTCTCGAGGGCTCCACCCTTATGATCTAATCACCGCCAAAAGGCCTACCTCCAAATACTGTCACAACAGGGTTAGGGTTTCAACATAAGAATTTTGAGGGGACACAATCATTTTAGTCCATTGCAGAAGATCCTAGGAAAATGACATCTGCATGTTGCTAGGTCTAAAGTAAGAATGCCCAGTTTAAGAAGAGTGGCAGAAGGGAATCACGAGAGAACCCAAGCCTCGTGAACAAGTTATTCACTAGCTTGTCCAAGCCATTTCCATTCTCTAGTTTACACCGACACTTTCTTTTTCTTTCTTTCTTATTTTTAGTCACCCAGGCTGGAGTGCAGTGGCACACTCACAGCCACCGTAGCCCCAACCTTCTGGGTTCAGGCAATCCTTCCGCCTCAGCCTTCCAAGTAGCTGGAACCATAGGCATGCGCCACCACGCTGGGCTAATTTTTTGATTTATTGTTGTACTGAAGTCTCACCATGTTGCTCAAGCTGATCTCGAACCCCTGAGCTCAGGTGATCCTCTCATCTCTGCCTCCCAAAATGCTAGAATTACAGGTGTGAACCACCGCACCTGGCAAAATTTTCTATTCAGACTTCCTCCTCCCTGCCCTTCTGCTCTGCCGTGTCTCCAGAAAACCCTCTACCCCATCCCACACAGTGACACCAAAGCCACTGGGCTCTCTTCCTTCCAAGAAACTTGTACCCTAAGCCTCACCTCTGATGATAGAAGCAGGGTATCTGTCCCCAGGAATCTTCATGAGGACAACTGAAGTGCTGGTCAGAAGCTCCTCTCAGTCCCTGACATCACAGTCACCCTCTGCTGAGGTGTCCTTTCAGCAACCCCCCAAACCTCTGTTTCCTCATTTATAAGTTAAGAGCTTTGCTTTAATGGTTTCCCTTTCTAGTTCATGGACTCTGACTCTGTATTCACTTGTTGCTACTAGCATGAAGTTAGGAGAACTCACTGGAATGGACTGTTAGTACAGGAGGCTTTTGAGAATGTGGTTTGACCGGTTATTGTGGTACACTGAGACCCTCCCAAGCCTCCAAAGAAAGAAAAAATCCCTGGTGAACTTTCCTCGAAGGATCTCTGCCAGAAGCTCGGTGGGCACGAGAATCAGGTCAGCAAAGATTTTCTTACCCCTACCACAACCACTTGAATCTGCATGACCCCTTTATATTCTCAAGTTCAAATATACACCTGATCAGAAGGGAAAAAAATGACTCTTTACACATAAACTTTTTTTTTAATCCCAATTTCTTTTGTGTGTGTGTGTTTCAGGGAAAAAAAAAGTCTTTGTAAAGCTCAAGAAAGATTTTTTTTCTCCAAAAGATTTTACTTCAAGGTTAGTTAAACAGCACTTTCTCATAAATAAGCATGAAAGCTTCATCCCCAGGGCTGATTTCTTTCAGTTTATACACACACTAACTACAATGACTCCCAATTCTACACATGACGCCAGCTCTCTTTGAATAATAACAGCTAAAATATATAATACTAGTGCTTTAAAATGCACCCACATACACGCAGAGAATTGGGTAACCTCAACCTTGAAGTAGTACAGTATTTTGAAATGATTTTCAACATTTCTTGATTTCACACATCTTTGTTTAAATTATAGGTTACTTTTAGTTTGTGTATCAAACTGCAAGTTATTTTTTTAATTTAATCTTCTTTTCTATTGAAAATGCTGCAGCTATGCATCTAGCATTTCAGTTACAATAGAGTTGTATTCTGAGTTCCAGATGAGAGATTCTCCCAATTTTAAAGATGGTAAGACTTGTAGAGAGTATGCAGTATACCTAACGCGGGAGAAGGGAACTGAGGCCTTGAGAGGTAAATATCTTGTCCAAGATCACCAGCCAAATGGTGAGAAAGGCAAGACTAGGAAACTGATATCTTGTCTTTCAGGAGCTGGCTATTTTTGCTGCAAAAGCCTTCTAAAATCCTCAATCAAAATACTCCAAAATAAGCCAGATATGGTGGCTTACACCTATAATCCCAATATTTTGGGAGGCCAAGGCGGAAGGATCATTTGAGGCTAGGAGTTCAAGACAAGCCTGGACAACATAGCAAGACCTCGTCTCTAAAAAAAAATTTAAAAATTAGCTATGCATGGTGATGCACACCTGTAGTCCCAGCTGCTTGGGAGGCTGGGCTGCCATGAACCCTGATCACCGAGATCATGCCATTGCACTCCAGCCTGGGCGAAAAAGGGAGACCCCAACTCAAAAAGCAAAAACACCAAAATAGGGCTTTAAGACCCTTCTTTCATGCGACCATTTGCCCAAGTCCTTATAAAGCCTTTTTCCTTAAGTGAAGATTTTGAGATCTTTTTCAAATTGTCTTTAACTCCTGTTTCCAAACATGAACATAGGTTGCTGTCAGGCTGCATTATCTTGTTGATCTTTTAGTCTGTGTATCAAACTCCAAATCATTTTTTAAAATTTAATCTTCTTTCTATTTAAAAAAAAAAATGTTACAGCTATGCTAGCATTTCAGTTATAATAGGGTTGAATCATTGTGTTTTATTAAAGTCACCAGAGTCTTCACTGGTTACTCGCAGTTCTGGTTTTGAATTTGCTCAACAATTGGTCTTTTTTTTTTTTTTTTGAGTCAAAGTCTCACTCTGTCTCCCAGGCTGGGGTGCAGAGGCACGATTGTGGCTACTGCAGCCTCGACCTGCTGGACTCAGGTGATCCTTCTGCCTCAGCCTCCCAAGTAGCTGAAACTACAGAAGAGCACCACCATGCCCAGCTAATTTTTTTGATTTATTGTAGAGACAAGATCTCTCCATGTTGCCCAGGCTGGTTTCAAATCCCTGGGCTCAGACAATCCTCTCACCTTGGCCTCCCAAAGTGCTGGGATTACAGTCATGAGCCACCGCACCTGGCCAATGGTGGGGCTCTTTACCAAGTGCTTACAAATTACATAAATTGCCGAAATGATCCTAGGCACCTAAGGTCAGGAGGATCCGGTATACCACACATTTCAACTCCCGAGTGTCCTTCCTATGCCATGTTTCTCTTTCGTTTCCCCCTACCTCTTTTTGTTTGCCTGTTGGAGTCATTTGCCTTTGGGGGCTCTTTCTGAGGTAGGCAAGGAAAGAGGCCTGGAGACAGAAGACTGCTATTGGGTTCCAGGCAAAACATGAGATGGCCTGGCTACGAGACGTGGTAGGGTGGCGGAACTTGGGGTAACCTTGTTGAGTTGTCCAGTGGGTCCAGGGATCACAGTTTAAAAGTGATGCCAGCTGGGCTCGGTGGCTCAGCCTGTAATCCCGCACCTTTGGGAGGCTGAGGTGAGTGGATTGCCTGAGCCCGCGGGTTCGAGACCCGCCTGGGCAGCTAGACCTCATCTCCACAGTAAATAAAAAAATCAGCCAGGTAGCACATGCCTGTAGTTCCAGCTTCTTGGAAGGCTGAGGCGGAAGGATCGCCGGAACCCAGCAGGTGGAGGCTGCGGTGGCCGGGAGCAGCCACTGCGCTCCAGTCTGGGCGACAGAGTGAGACTCCAACTCAAAAAGTCAAATAAATAAATAAATAAATAAATAAAAGTGATACCAAACAGTCTTGTGAGGAAGGACGAGTCAGATAAGAGAGGTGACTTTTCTAGAGCAGGGAAATAGCTGGGTAATCTTGGGCAAGTCACTTAAATTCTCTGAGTCTTACTTATGTATCTGTAAAATGGGATCACTTCTACCTCAGAGGCTCCCTGTGGGGATTAAAGGAGGAGCTCATTAAATGAAAGTACAAGGTCCTTGATCTCTGCCTACTATGTAGTGGACACTGAGTGGGTGAATGACCAGAACACGAACACTACTGCCCAGCCCAAGTGGCCAGTTCCTCACAGATCCTTCTCCACCCCACGCCTCAGGAAGTAGGCCTCAGTTCTGTGTCAGAGCTACTCTCGGGGGCTGCAGGCAGTCAGAAATCCCCCAAAGGATATTTCCCAGCTGGGCTTGGTGGCTCAGCCTGTAATCCCAGCACTTTGGGAGACTGAGGAGAGTGGATTGTCTGAGCCCACAGGTTTGAGACCAGCCAGGCAACTTGGTGAGACCTCTTCTCTACAATACATCAGAAAAATTAACTGGGCATGGTAGCGTGCGCCTGTATTTCCGGCTACTTGGAAAGTTGAGGTGGAAGGATTGCTGGAGCCCAGCAGGTCAACGCTGGGGTGGCCGTGAGTGTGCCACTGCACTCAACAGAGTGAGGCTCCAACTCAAAAAAAAAAAAAGAATATTTCCCAGGATATTTGCTGAGGCCTGACATTCTTTCTCAGGATATATGAGGTACAACAATTAAGTTCACAAACTCATCTTGGAGAAAGCACTGCCAGCCGCTGTGGCTCATGCCTGTCATCCCAGCACTTTGAGAGGCGGAGGTGAGAGAATTGCCTGAGTCCAGGGGTTCGAGACCGGCCCGGGAAACTTGGCGAGACCTTGTCTCTACAATAAATCAAAAAATCAGCTGGGCATGGTGGCACGCATCTGTAATTCCAGCTACTTAGATGGTTAAGGCGGAAGGATCACCTGAGCCCAGCCTGGGTGACAGAGTGAGACTCCAACTCAAAAAAAGAAAAAGAAAAAGTGTCACATACCTCATTGCTGAATATCACTATGGTCATCTTCGAACTACTCCCCTTGGGAAGCTGCACTGACACCAGCACCTAATGTACCCATTAAAGCAATTTGGGAACTCTTTCTGGAATGACCCTCAGAACCATTGTTGTTGTATTACCCTTGATGTCCTGAATGTCATCAAATACGTTCTTTTCAATATTTCTTTATCTTCAAGTAAAGAAAAAAGCCATTGGGGGCCAGATCAAGTGAGTAAGGACGGTGTTCCAATACAGTTGTTTTGTACAGTTCTGCCAACATAAGTGCACAGTGGCAAGATCGCAAACTTGTCAGACCTCAACAAATAATGACAACAACCCTGATGGTCATTCCAGAAAAAGAGTTCCAAAATTGTTTTGATGGGTGCCGGCATCAGTGCATAGCATCCCAATGAGAGTACTTCCAAGGTGACCATAATGATACTCAGCAATGAGGTATGCAGCACTTTTTCTAGGATGGTTCAAGAACTTGATTATCGGAACTCGTAGGCACCTCCTCATTTCACATCCTAGATAGATTTGGGTGCAAACGTCTGAGCGAGAAGGCACATTCTCTGTGGCCTGCAAGTGATCAGTCTCAAATCTTTTCTTCAGATCAAGTGATCAGTCTCAGATCTTTTCATGGGGGATGGAGGGAAGTGTCCCTTAGGAGGCTGAGAAAGAAAGTCAGGGGTCAGTACAAGCGGTGGGGAGGGAAGTAGAATTTGGCCAGGAAACAGGCTGACATGTAGACAGGTGGTCTTGGCAAGGCTGGCCCTCACAGGCCTGCATCCTGATTCCCAGTGCCTGCCCCTGACATGTATTTCATAAGTGCTTATTGAGTAAGTGGAGCCACGGTGAGTTGCCACAGAACTTGGATGTACATTTGACAGAAATTCCTAAGAAGACAACGGCGAGGGGTCACGGGTAGACGGACCCAATGGGCAAACCATTTTAGTCTAGGGCAGTGGGCTCTCATGAAAGCACAACAAACAGGGAGAGAGAGTGCACCCCTGGGGACATGGAAGGGGAGGGAAACAACTGAAGTACAGGGTCATCTAGCTCGCAGATCCCAGGTTTCAGAACAGCTTCTGGGAACAGTGGTTCAGTCACAGGCTGGGTGCTGAGGAAAAAATTCAGAGGCGAGATAGCCTTAACTTTCCAAAGGTCACATACACGCACACACACACACACACACACACACACATGCATACACACACAAGGTCAGACCACATACAGAGACACACAGGCACACACACAGACACACACATAGACACACACAGAAACACGCACTCAGAGACACATAAATAGACACAGATACCTACAGATACACATATAGACACATATAGATGCACACACAGAGACATACACAGACACGTACACAGACACACATGCAGCCATACACAGAGACGCACAGATACTCATACACAGAAATACACATAGACACATACAGAGACACACACATCGCACGTGCACAGATAAGACACATAGACACAGACAGAGATATGTACATACATGCACAGAGACACAGAAACACACATAGACACAAATAGAAACGCACACAGGGACACATGCAGATATATACAACTCCCATACAGGTACACCTATGTGCACACACACACACACACACACACACACACACACACACACACTGACACATGCACACAGAGCTCAGGCCTCCCTGGAGGAGTAGCAGAAAAGCAGGAGGAAGAAGGAGAGACAGAAAAAGTGGGGAGAGGAGAGAGACCCATGGAAGAGAAAGGAGAGGGGGAGGGGGAATTGGGGAATCGCAGCGCCAGGGAGCTTGGGCTGCGGCCAAGCCCGGTCTTGAAAGGGGCCCAGTAAGGCAGCCTGGTGCCAGAAGGACCTGAGCTGGGGGGACATTGACACAGACTTGGCCTTGCACGGCCTGGGATTTGCTCTGTGACTTTACTGGTCTAAGACATCTCTGAAGTCACCCCCAGCCTTGCAATTTTTAATTTATGTCTGTGAGTGCTTCGGACATTAATAGCTCCACCGTCAGGCGTGGTGACAGGGTCCCCAAAGGTAGAGCTGTCGTGTGGGATAGAGTGGGCACTGAGGCCGGATCGTTCTGGAGGTTCCGGCAAGGCATTCCAGGAAGGGAAAGGAAGCTTCAGAGAGGGCCTCTCGGGGGCCTCTTCACCCCCAGTGCCTGCGCTCTGCCCAGAGGCTGGCAGGCCAGGACAGCAGCCGGCCAGGACGGTCTCCCTCGGCTGCAGACAGCCTGGCTCCAGGCCCACCTCCCAGTGCCCTCGGCCTGACATCTTCTGGGCAGAGCCTTGGTGCCCAGGGAGCCGTGTGGATGGTGTTAGTAAACACACTTTCTTGCGCCCAGCCTGGCAGGGCCTGTGGGCAGCGGGAGGGCGAGGCGCTGGCAGCTCCCACGGCCGGGCAGGCGGGCGGGCAGGCAGACAGGCGGGCTGGCTGCCCCACACAGCCCAGCCAAGGCCCAGAATGGAGCAGCTGCTCCCGTCGCCATGGAGACCGGGACTGAACAATGAGCAGCCAGAAATGCAGCATGGCTGCCTGGCACCGTGGCCTGCACTCCCACCCGGCCCTCGCACCTACGCACACGCACACGCACACGCACGCGTGCACACACGCACGCAGCCAAGATCTCCTTGCTGGAAAAGCTGGGGGAGAAAGAGAGACAGAAAGTGGAGAAACCAACCCAATTGGAAAGGAAGGAGAGGGTGAAGCGGGAGCGAAGATCGCAGCTTCATTGCTGCAAAGTTGAGCAAAACTCTCACCCTCTGATTCAAGCTGAAAATACGTTTTAAAAAAAACTAGCCAGTTTTTCAGGGGGTCATGTGGTGCCCTGGATTCTTATGTAACAGGAGAGTGAAAGGGGGTTTCTAATTAGCAAAAGGCATCTTGAGTCAAATCACCCTCTGCTTAGAGAGGGGTAGCTGAGAAAGCCTAACAGAGCTGCTAGTCCCAGGAAATTAGAAGACCGCTTTTTAAAATGGACCTAAATCCCATGTAATTCCTACTTGGAGACAGTGTGAAGGGGGGCTGACAGGTTGAGCCATGGTCTTCGAAATGGGGATCCTGAACAAGTCCTGACCTGACCCTCGGGAAGGCAGAAAGCAGCCATGTCCAGAGGACTGAGGGGGCCTGGGGCTTGCTCAGAAGGGCAGCCGACAGACTTCTGCTTGTGGTGTTCGTGGGCATCTTCTGAGCATGTCCTTTGTGCAAGACACTGAGCAGTTCAGCCCGTCTTCTGAAGGCTCCCAAGACCCCAGGCAGAAAAGCAGGGAAATCTACAGTGAGCACTGGACAAGCGGACATATCCTTTTCTTTTTTTGAGTCAGCGTTTCACTCTGTCACCCAGGCTGTAGTGCAGTGGCAAGCTCACGGCCACCACAGCCACGACTGCTGTGTTCAAGTGAACCTTCCATCTCAGCCTGCCAAACAGCTGGAACTACAGGCATGTACCACCATGCCCAGTTAATTTTTTTTATTTGTTGTAGAGACAAGGTCTCACCATATTGCCCAGGCTGGTCTCGAACCCACAGGCTCAGGCAATCCTCTCACCTCCATTTCCCAAGGTGCTGGGGATTACAGGCATGAGCCACCACGCGGGGCTGGGTACATCCTTATGTTGACGCTCTCTGGCTTACCAACCAGCCACCAGTCAGTCTCTCAGCCCCATCCTCACTTCTACAATGAAAATCCAGGTCTCAACCATCTGAGCCTTCCAGGACCTCTGTCCAAGGACTGGCAGTTCCATCCTAATTTTCATCAAGTGCTTAACCTCCCCAGGAGCTCGCTTGATTTCTCTTGGCTTTGCCTGAGTCCTTCCTGCTTCAGAGCAGGTGGGTGTCCCCCAAGGGTAGCTAGACCCTTTTAGTAGAAAAGAATGACTGCCCAATAGCTGGCCTAATGGAGTGTAACTATGAGAGCTTTAAGGGACACTTTAGAGGTTGTGGTGTCCACTCCCTCCCCTACCCAACTCAGAAGGGACATACTTTAAAGATCGTGGCCAGTGACGCGGAAAACTCATGAAGTCTGACATTTAAGAAACATTAGGAGCTGGGCTCGGTGGCTCAGCCTGTAATCCCACGCCTTTGGGAGGCTGAGGTGAGTGGATTGCCTGAGCCTGCGGGTTCGAGACTCACCTGGGTGGCGAGACCTCATCTCTGCAATAAATCAAAAAAATCAACCAGGTATGGTAGCGCACGCCTGTAATTCCGGCTACTTGGAAGGCTGAGGCGGAAGGATCGCTGGAGCCCAGCAGGTCGAGGCTGTGGTGGCCGGGAGCGGCCACTACACTCCAGTCTGGACAACAGAGTGAGACTCCAACTCAAAAAAAGAAAGAAAGAAAGAAAGAAAGAAACATTAGGAACGGAGGCAGACGGACAGAGTAGGGACATGAGAAGGGAGAATAAGAAGTTGACCATTTCTAAGGATGGAGTTTAAAAAGTGAGATGTTGGGGCTTGGTGGCTCAGCCTGTAATCCCAGCACTTTGGGAGGCCGAGGCAGGTGGATTGCCTGAGCCCGCGGGTTTGAGACCAGCCCAGGCAACTTGGCGAGATCTTGTCTCTACAATAAAATAAAGAATAGCTGGACGTGGTAGCACGCATTTGTAGTTCCAGCTACTTGGAAGGCTGAGGCAGAAGGATCGCTGGAGCCCGGCAGGTCGAGGCTGCGGTGGCTGTGAGCATTCGTGCCACTGCACGCCAGCCTGGGCAAAGGAGTGAGACTCCAACTCAAAAAAAAAAGTGGATGGAGAGCATGCTGGGAAGGAGGAAAGGGACTTGGAAAGCAAAGGGAAGACTGAAGGAGGGAAGAAGCGTCTTCTTATAAATCTCATGGATTGAGTCAGGTCCTAGCAGGTTCTAGCAACTGCTTTAAACTGCAGCTAAGATATAGTGAGCAGACCATCCTCAGTTTCCCAGCATCTAAACTGTGGGCCCCACAAAAGATAGAACACAGGAGATGTTCAAAGGAAAGAATGAGCACTAGGACCGAGCCAGGTCCCCTCCTCAGCTTCCCCCCTTCCTCTGCCCAGCATCCCTCCCTGGAAGGTTCTCGCAGCTCTGGGAAGCCATCTGCGCCGGCTCAGAAGTGGCGCAGGGGGAATTAAAACCACGAAAGGAAGGATCTGAGAAAGACTCTCTCCCCCTCAAGAGCCACTTTAGTAGATGAAAAAAAGCCAGGCGATTTTTAATCATCACAAATTGTTTGAGCTTCTGATTCCATCTCTTCTGAAGCTGGAGCGGCCTCCCCTGGTCCCTGATTGATGCTCTCCAGTGGTCTGGGTTTGGGCAGGGGCCGAGAGCCCTCCTTCAGCCCCCTCCCCACTTCCTGGACCCTTCTGCTGGTCCTCCCAGGTCCCCGGCCCCAGGCCAGGCCAGCCTGACCCTGCTTATCTAAGGAGATCTGACAAGACTCTAGCCCTTGGGGGTATGGCCGCTGGCAAAACATATGGTGCATCGTAAATAGGACTTCCTTTTAGGAAATGAGCCGCTGTAATTAAATCCCCATTCATTTTTTGTAACATACACACAGAAACAAATAGATCTTTATCCTTTGGAAGCACAGAAGAGAAATGGATTGGGGGAACAGAGATTCTCTGGTGTCGACTCTTATAAAAGACTTTCTAGGTCCAGGTGGAATGAGAACTCCAAATCCTTAAGTCCCATCGCTAGCCCAAGTGGGTGAGCGGCTCTTGTTCCCCTCTCCAGGACAAGTGAGGGGGCATTTTGAAATGGAAGGAAGTATATGCCTCAAATTTGGGCCAAGGATACAATCGCTCCTTCCCATTCCACGGTTCTGCAACAGAGCGTACTCGGGAACAACATTTAAGTTAGATTTATTTCAACTGGGGTTCACTGGATTGGGGCCAACCTGAACGGGCCCAGCTATGAGCTGGACACTGGACTAAGCAGAGGGAGGCCCAAGGGACTCCCAGGATACGGGGTGCTGATGGCTGTACAGCACTGAGTTCTACAAGGAGAAGGTGCATGGTGAGGAGCAGCAGGTTGTTCCATCGGGGGTCTTGGATGACATCGTGAGGGGATCAGAAGTCCTGAGCATGGAGGGAAGAGGAGGTTCTCCTGAACAGAGCCTGGAGTGAGGGCATCCTGGGGAGAGGGAACGGTAGGGAGCACAGTGCCAAGATCTGTCCAGCAGTCACCAGATTCATGGGAGATGGCAGGTGCAAAAAAAAAAAAAAAGGAGGAACTGGACATTTCTCTTGTCTTTGGGAACCAACGAGACCCAATATGTGATTTTCTCTGCAATGAAATTTTCTTTCATGCAGTCATCAAACATCTGTGATCTCACACACAAAACAAAACAAAACACCAAAACTATTCTCAAATTGAGTAGTCTGTGAAAAAGGCCCTAAGTGAGGTGTGTGCAGGTTGGGCCAGCCTCCAGTCATTTGCAAATACCGTGGGGCCCTCCCCAGTAAGTTACTGTGTTTGAAATCCGCAAAAAAACAGAGCTGCTTTGAGATGCAAATGTTGCATGGTGGGCTGGGCCCCCTCACAATTCAGATTGCTATCGCCACCAAATACCACATCCACAGGGCTAGTTGACCCCGAGAAGGTGAAATCCCAGATACCAGCGCTTCATACAAAGTAGAAAGTGCTAAGGGCCATTTGAAAATGACACGTAAGGTGCTAGACGAAAAGGCATCTAGCCCTGTAGTGAGCAGGACAGGCGCCCTTGCATTAGGGGTCAGGACCTCTGGCTTATCTGTGTTTGAATGCTGGCCCCAAAGTCTAACTCTCCTAACTGTGCAACCATTAGCAGAAGACTGAACCTCTCTGTGCTCTTCTGTAAAGCAGAGCTGATAATAGCAACACCCACCACCTCCCACCCTTGCACCCCCCCACCTTGTTGTAATGATTGCTCATGAACTAATAACTGCAACACACTTAAGACACTGTGGGGTGCATAATTTTAATAAGTACTTTAGGTATTTGTTGTTATTACTGTTATTGAAAAAGTCGTGGAAGTAGATATACAGAGACTGGAAATGTGATGAAACCTTGTTTTTTTTTTTTTTTTTGAGTTGGAGTCTCACTCCGTCGCCCAGACTGAAGTGCAGTGGC
>NW_007249404.1:355286-359424 GCF_000164805.1 Carlito syrichta | reverse complement strand
ACTACAGGCGTGCGCTACCGCGCCCTGGCTGATTTTTGATTTATTGTAGAGATGAGGTCTCGCCAAGTTGTCCAGGCGGGTCTCGAACCTGCAGGCTCAGGCAATCCACTCACCTCAGCCTCCCAAAGGCGCGGTATTACAGGCTGAGCCACCGAGCCTGGCATCTTTTTTTTAAATTCAAGGTATATGTGTACAGGTTTGTTAACATGAGTACATTGCCCGAAGGTTAGGTTTGGGCCTCTATTGAACCTGGTACCCAAACAGTGAACACAGTACCCCACAGGTGATTTTCCAACCTTGCTTCCCTCTCTCCCTTTCTCCCCGCTTTAGGAGTCCCCTGTGTCTGTTGTTCCCATCTTTATGTTCACATGTCCCCAGTAGAGAAAACTATTTTGGATGAAGAAAATTATATGTGACTTCTTAGCACCTGGGCAGATTTCAAAAATAAAAATAAACTTTTTTTAGTTTTTGGTGTTCAAAGATGAACTGGACCACTTAGTCGGGGATGTCCTGACAGGCACATGCCAGAAGGATGCTGAGCATCTGACAGGCAGTGAACTAGTTGACCTTTGAGGACCCTCCTGGGGAAAGTCTTCTCCCCAGGTTTCCTGGGCTGTGAAGAGGGGAAGGAAGAGCACGGTGGCTGCCAGATTCCATCACTCACCCTAGCTGGAGGAAACTCACCATTCCAGACAGCTACCTGCAGCTCTGAGGCTCTGGTCACCTCAGGACTTTGTGCGGGATCCTCTAGAGTAAGGGAGGGGAGAAACAATAGTTGTGGAGTTGGTGTTTCTCTCCCTATCACCTCCTCCACCCATTCCTCTCCATCTCTTTCCCTCAAAGCACATATTTCATGTCCCCTCATTTAAAGAAGGAAACTGAAGCCTGATGCCTGGCCCATCATCACACTTGCTTGGGCTCAAAATAACTCCAAGCTACCCAGGTCACCTCCATGTGCTGCTCCCCAGTTTGCAAAGGGCCTTCAAGTATAAGATTCTGCCCCAATGGGCCCATTTTACAAAAGATAAACCAAGGCACTGAGAGGTTAAGTGGCCTGGCCAGAGAGATGCAGCCAGTACCTCTTAGAACTGGGAGTCAAGCCGGGCTCAGTGGCTCAGCCTGTAATCCCGCGCCTTGGGAGGCTGAGGTGAGTGGATTGCCTGAGCCCGTGGGTTCGAGACCCACCTGGGCAACTTGATGAGACGTCATCTCTACAATAAATCAAAAAATTAGCCGGATGTGGTAGCACGTGCTTGTAGTTCCAGCTACTTGGAAGGCTGAGGTGAAAGGATCACCAGAGCCCAGCAGGTTGAGGCTGCAGTGACCGGGAGCGGCCACTGCACTCCAGTCTAGGCGACAGAGTGAGACTCCAACTCAAAAATAAATAAATAAATAGCTGGGATTCAATGCCCTTCTCATGGTGTTGTTGCAGCGCATTCTCTGGCTCGCCCCGTTCTTGGGGATCACATTTGAGCACAGTCATTGTCACGGCCATTTCCTTTCGCCAAACATCTCTGTTCCAGTCTCCATCCACCCTTGGACAATTCCTCTACCTCAGGACCAGTTTCATCTAGACTATAAATGGAATTCTTCCATCAGGGAGCACTCTTCACACTTTTCATCATTTTTCTCTACTTCACATTGAGCAAAACAGCAGTTTTCACGTGGATAATTATACTGTGCATTCACTTAGCACTTCCAGCTCTTTACAGCACTTTTCCATCTATTATCTTGTTTTATCCTAATAAGCCCATGAGTCTGACAAGGTTCTTCTTACTGCACAGATGAAAACAAGGAGGCATAGAGAAATCAGTATCTGATCCTAGGTCACCCACGCCATTGATGGCAGGCTGAGGAGGGAACCCCATAAAGTTGCCAGACTTGTACTCTTGCATCTTCCTGCCTTCATTCTTTGCCATGGATTTAGCTTCTTCTTTTTTTTTAACATAGATAGGATAAATTCCCTTAAAGAAGGGGATGATCAGGCTGGGGATGGTGGCTCACACCTGTATTCCCAGCACTTTAGGAGGCCAAGGTGGGAGGATCACTTGAGTCCATGAGTTTGAGACCAGCCTGGGCAATATAGCAAGACCCCATCTTAAAAAAAAAAAAAAAAAAAAAAGATGGAGGATGGGGGAATGATCACCCTGATTTTGATAAATGTCAGAATTGGCCAGTTGTTACAGAAGAAAAATAATGCTAGCATGAAGCCAGGAGGGGCCATTCTCATTTTGGCTTGCTCCTACTCTGTGTGTGACCCTAGACAAGTCATATTTCTCCAAGCTTCACTTTCCTCATCAGCAAAATGGTGGGGTTGGGCCATACCCTCTCTGTTGTGAGCAAGAAACCCCTTCCAGCTTCCAGAGTCTATGTTCCTATCTTCAAAGTTGACTGGTAGAAAATGGGAAGTTTTCCTTTCCTTCCCACTTTGAGGAGACACAAAAAAGATCAGACAGCCACAGAGAAAGAGCACTTGGGTGAAGTCACTTTTCGCCTAATCTTCTAGTTTTAGGTAAAAGCATCTGCACTGGAATGCCAGGTAAATGATTAAAACGTGAGTAGGCATTGTTCTGGCTTGTTTCATGATACAGGCATTTAATCCCAACATCGCTGTGTGAAACGTATTCCTGTTTGTATGGGGGAGGCCCATAGGTTTTTAATTCTTCTGTGGGAAACAAAGGGCCTCATTCACTAAACAGTAACTCAAGAGGGTCGTTTCTGCTCTTACCAGTCAAAAAATGTTGTCTGGCCACGAGATCTCATCATCGGACTCAAGAGGCAAAAGAAAGCTCTTTTTACACTGGGTCCCTTTCATACATGGTAGAGCCCGTGTTTGCATTTTTCTCCTTATGAATAAGGTCTCAGGTTTATTTTATGGGGAAATACATCAAGCCAGAGGTTTTAATGACAAGATAATGACCAGAAGAGGACTCTATTTGTTGCAAAAGGGTTTGTGTTACAAAAAACAAAGTGACTTCGCCATTTGTTTTTGGAAAAAAGGCTTGGCAGCTCCCTTCAATAGCGAGCTGAGAAGTGACTTCACACATACATAGGACAAATTTCTATCTAATTTACAAAAGTTCCCAGAGAGCACTCCTTTCATTCCCAGAGGAGCTCACAGAAGACATCTAATTTGTGGCCTGAGAGTTGTGATAGGAATTTACTCATGGAAGACAAATATGTCTTCCTCAAATGGCTTCTGAAATCCAAAAGATGGAATTACATTCCCAGAGTGAACCGTAGCAGGAAAGGTTTGTTGGTGGGCAGTTTGTCTTCTTGTCTTATCCATTCATACAAAGACACCTATTTGACAGCACTGGCTAGTTTCAGGCACTGGAAGATGGGGTGGGATGAGGGTACCCAGATACGTGGGATTTCCTGCCTCTACGAGGCTTGCATGCAATTTTGTCAGGAAATCAGCCGGCTGCATATTTGTTTGAAATACAATGAAGAATATGATAAAGCCTTGAAAGACATGAAAACATATAATCGGTGGCTCAGCCTGTAATCCCACGCCTTGGGAGGCTGAGGTGAGTGGATTGCCTGAGCCCGCGGGTTCGAGACCCTCCTGGGCAACTTGGTGAGACCTCATCTCTACAGTAAATCAAAAAGTTAGCCGGGTGTGGTAGCGCACACCTATAGTTCTGGTTACTTGGAAGGCTGAGGCGGGAGGATCGCCAGAGGCCAGCAGGTTGAGGCTGCGGTGGCCAGGAGCGGCCACTGCCCTCCAGTCTGGGCGACAGAGTGAGACTCCAACTCAAAAAACACAAATAATCACCAGAATTTCAAGGGGGGAGTAATCACAGCTAATTGGAGCTTCAAGGAACGTTTTAAAACATACGTGAGTTCAGAAGGATCTGGAACAAACCTGCTCACTAGAACCTTCCACAGTGATGGAAAATTTCCCTATCTGCTCCTAACCATATGTTAGCCACTAGTCACCCGTGGATATTGGACATTTGAAATGTGGCCAATGTGACTGAGAAACTGAATTTTACCTTCGATTGATTTCTTTAAAAGTTTTTTTTTTTTGAGTTGGAGTCTCACTCTGTCAACCCAGACTGGAGTGCAGTGGTGGCTCCCGGCCACCGCAACCTCGACCCACTGGGCTCCGGTGATCCTTCTGCCTCAGCCTTCC
>NW_007249404.1:346075-355123 GCF_000164805.1 Carlito syrichta | reverse complement strand
GATGAGGTCTCGCTGCCCAGGCAGGTCTCGAACCCGCGGGCTCAGGCAATCCACTCACCTCAGCCTCCCAAAGGCGCGGGATTACAGGCTGAGCCACTGAGCCCGGCTAAAAGTTTTTTTACACGTTTCATTTTTATTATGGTAAAATGTGCATAACATAAAATTTATCTCTCTATCTTTAAGTGTACGATTCATTGGCATTAAGTATATTCATGAAATCTTACAACCATGTTCGGAATATTTTTGCCATTCCAAACTGAAACACTGTACCCATTAAACAGTTGTTCAACATTCCCCCGCCCCTAGGCCCTGGTAAACTGTATCTACTTTCTCTCTGTATGTGAATTTGGCTAGTCTAGAAAGCTCCTATAAGTGGAATCATACAATATTTGTCCTTTGGTGTCTGCCCCACTTTACTTAATATACTGTTTTCAAGGTTCATCTGCTTGTAGCGTTTATCAGAATTTCCTTCTGTCTAAAGACTGGATAATATTCTATGGATGTATATACCACACCTGGTTTATCCATTCAACTATTGAAATTCTATTTAATTTTAACTAACTTAAGTTCAAATAGCCAAATGGAGTTAGCGGCTCCCACATCAGTCACTGCAGATTTGTGGGAATTGGGCACTGCTTTATGTGAGGAAACTGTATGAATGAGGAGTGTGTGTGTGAGTGTGCATGTGGGTGTGTATACACTAGGCTGAAGAGGCGCTGTTGGAAGTGAGGAGAATCCAAAAGGAAGGAGTCCCAGTGACCACAGGTGCGGAGAGGAGGGGAGATAAGAACTTCTAGAAAAGAGAAAGGTGTGGGGCATCTGAAACATAAGGTATGTTTAAAAAGGTAGAAAATAAGGCAACAAAGAGAGGCTTGCCTGGAGCGTAAACAGTCTTGAGTACTAGTTTTAAATTTTGGAATTTTTTTCAAAAGAACTTATCTTTGTGCAATTGCAATATTATGTACATCTTCAAATCCTTCAAATCATCATTCCTGCTATCATTTTATAAAGAATCGAGACCAAATGTTGGACAAATACCTGCAGGACTCCATTTGAGAAAAAAAAAGAATGTGTACACAAAGTCCAGTCTAGAAGCAGATAAATGAGACATATTGTTAAACTTGTAGAGGAAAAAAATTCTCACTTTATGGAAAGATTTACTGGAGACTTCCTTTACACAGTATGCTCCCTTAGGGCACTAAAAAATAGGATCTGATTTATTTTAAAAATACATTTACAACTCTTCCAGGCCCATTTTTAACAGCACCAAACAAAGCCCCCCTGCTGGACTGTTGCTCTGTGTGGGGCTAAATTACAATGTAACAGTCACAGTTTTTCTCTAGCTTTGTTGAAACAGCAAGGAGTAGTGGAAAGAACTAGGGCTTTCAAGTCAGGACATCTTCCTCAAGAAAGTGATTTGAAACACGGTTTTCTTGTCTGTTAAATGGAGAAATTCAGAGCAATACTGCACGCCTTTCTATAAAATGTCTTGCCCAACATCTGGAAAGTTGTAGGAGTGGAGGAGGAGAGTCTTGGCAGTCTTACTATTTTCAAAACAACAGAAGACAGACCAAAATGGGCAAAATGTTGCCAGGATTGAGGACATCTTATGAGACATGACTTTTTTTTTTTTTCTGAGTTGGAGTCTCACTCTGTCGCCCAGACTGGAGTGCAGTGGCTACTTTCGGCCACCGCAGCCTCAACCTGCTGGGCTCCGGTGATCCTTCCGCCTCAGCCTTCCAAGTAGCCAGAATTACATGCATGCGCTACCACGCCCGGCTGATTTTTTGATTTATTGTAGAGATGAAGTCTCGCTGCCTAGGCAGGTCTCGAACCCGCGGGCTCAGGCAATCCACTCACCTCAGCCTCCCAAAGGTGCAGGGAGATGACTTAATGGTGGAAAGAAACAACAGACCTGGGTCAAAGTTGCAGATACGCCTACCAATGGGGACCAAGATGACAAGAAGATTTAAGGTGCAGATCAAGATAGAAGTCTTGTCTTGTTACTATCTCCATTTGACAAATGTGGAAACAGATTTTTAGCTTCCCTCAAAATGATATACAGAGAGTTAGCAGATAGAGTAGCAACTAGAATTCAGATAAGTAAATCCCCATGAATGGAGCAAAAGGAATGCCCTTCCACCCCACCAGGGCCAGTTTAACTTTGCGGCTGCGTGTGACAGCGAATTCAGTGACTGGCTTATGGGAGGTACGTGAAAGGACCCAGAGCCTTGTGGAGAAACAAATGCAGCAAACTCAGTGAGAAGGAGGCTACTGAAAAGTTTTCAAATTTCAACTTTATTTATTTATTTATATTTTGTGTATTTATTTCTTTTGTTGGAGTCTCACTCTGTCATCCAGGCTGGAACGTAGTGGCACGCTCATGGTCACTGCAGCCTCAGTCTGCTGAGTTCAGGTGATCCGTCCGCCTCAACCTTCCAAGTAGCTAATTTTTTAATCAGTTGTAGAGACAAGGTCTTACCATGTTGCCCAGGCTGGTCTCAAACTTTTGGGCTCAGGCAGTCCTCTCACCTCAGCCTCCCAAAGTGCTGGGATTACAAGCATGAACCATCATGCCTGACTTTTAACTCTTTTTTTAGGGGGACATCAGAGGCTACAACTTTCCAATATATTGAAGATGTGGAAACTGAGGCTCAGGGATAAGAAGCAACCAGACTAGGTTATGCAGTAAATCACTGGCAAAGCAGAGACAAACTGGTCTTATGTGCGCGCGTGTGTCTTGGCAATCATAATTGCATTTGCATGGCATTTTATAAATTGCAAAGCGTTTTAATGGCCACTTGGTCATTTGTTTCATAGAATGCATTGATATTCACGAGACATTGTAATATTCCTTTTTGAAAAAACCTGATCCCCAAATTTGCCTCATTTAAAAAAAATCATTCTCTGCCTTTAATTAGCCTGTAGTTTCTAAGCAAACAGAGTTGCTTAATACACGACCCCCAACCTTTGTGCCATTCCTGTTTGCTGGATGTCTTTTTTTGATAGTGATTTCCCCTGAATATCTCCTTCCTATTCATAAACCCTCAGCTCAGTGCTGCTTCCCCAGAAGTTCCCCTCCCTCTGGATTCTGGCTTCCTAGTCCTTCAAGACAGGGATCATGCTGGACTCATCTCTGTATTCTCCCTGCCAGAAGCAGTGGTTGGCATAGCACAAGCAAACTCCAGCACTGGGACTGGTGAGCAAACAGTCCCAGAAGGGCTGGGCCTTTTGCTTGGCCTCAGACTTTACCACTGAGTTTGGATTAAGACCCATTTATCCAGACCCCAAACCCAGTACAGGACTTGAGTAGTTTCTTTTTTTTTTTTTTTTGAATTGGAGTCTCACTCCGTTGCTCAGGCTGGAGTGCAGTGGCACACTCACGGCCACCCCAGCGTCAACCTGCTGGGCTCCAGTGATCCTTCTGCTGCAGGCTTCCAAGTAGCCGGAAGTACAGGCACACACTACCAAGCCTGGCTAGTTTTTTGTTTTTTTTTTTTTGAGTTGGAGTCTCACTCGGTCGCCCAGACTGGAGTGCAGTGGCCGCTCCCGGCCACCGCAGCCTCACCTGCTGGGCTCCGGCGATCCTTCCGCCTCAGCCTTCCGAGTAGCTGGAATTAGAGGCATGCGCTACCACGCCTGGCTGATTTTTTGATTTATTGTAGAGATGAGGTCTCGCTGCCCAGGCGGGTCTCGAACCCTGCGGGCTCAGGCAATCCACTCACCTCAGCCTCCCAAAGGCGCGGGATTACAGGCTGAGCCACCGAGCCCGGCTTTTTTTTTAATTGTAGAGATGAGGTTTTGCCAAGTTGCCCGGGCTGGTCTCAAACCTGCGGGCTCAGGCAATCCATTCGCCTCGGCCTCCCAAAGTGCTGGGATTACAGGCTGAGCCACCGAGCCTGGCCAGAGTTGCCTCTGCCAAGAGTGCAGAAGGAGTTGCCATCTAGAATCAGGGTCTGGCTTCGTGTGCCATTGCAGGGCCCTGTACAGGGAACTGCTTCATCCAACCTGCCCTTCATGGGTCCGGAGCCCTCCCCCAGCCCCCTTGGCAGTGGTACCCACAGCACGCAAGGGTGGTACTTTCTCTGTTCTCTCCTTGGCAGAGAAACAGCCTTAGAGGAATCTGGAAGCTTATAAGTGAGCGTGTCTTTCCTGCTGTATCGGTTTCTAATTGTGCAGGGGAAGGGTCACAGAGGCTGTCTGGGGTCCGCTTTCATCCTGGGCTTGGGTTTTATTTCGTTTCCTTCCTCATTCCCAACAGCTCTCCCAGTGCCCTGTCATAAAGTTGTGGAGCTTTTAGAATTATTTA
This sequence comes from Carlito syrichta, assembly GCF_000164805.1. Taxonomy (NCBI): domain Eukaryota; kingdom Metazoa; phylum Chordata; class Mammalia; order Primates; family Tarsiidae; genus Carlito; species Carlito syrichta. The sequence continues at coordinate 350,814 of NW_007249404.1, read as the reverse complement.
TAATCTCATTTTAAGTTGAAGCCTTAAAAGCCTCCAATGCCTTCACAGTGTTTATTTAGGGGCAGGTAATGTTATAATCCACAATGATGTATTTGCAAGTAATTGTCTTGCAGATATTGGTCTGACAAATTTAATTGATTACCAGATTACTTAAAGGGAAAGTCATTTTGGTTGAGTCACGGTGTGATGTTCTTCAAACCACTAGCAAGTACATGCTCAACACACACACGAAGCCTCTGGAGGGTGGTGTTCAGGGGAACCAAACATGTGGCTAACATAGAATCCCTTCATATCTCTAAGAGTCCTAAGTGCAGAGGGAGATACAGAAAAGTTAGTCAGAGTGACACAAACAGGTTCTAAAAAGGACACAGACAAGAGAAACAATCATTTGGACTGAATGAAGCAGTGCTTGAGTGAAACCTTGAAGTCAGATTAAACTTGGTCAGATGAAGAGAAGAAGGGCATCAGAACAGCAGGGTACAAGAGACTGCAAGGGCTAGATAGAACCTGGGAATAGAATCAGAAAACAGAGCAAGAGCCTGGTCCTGGAAAACTTCGGTGGGGCCAAAGATGGGGAATTTGAAAGGAAGGACCAGGGGAGAGAGGAAGAGTATCAGGGTCAGTTAGTGAGAACCAAATTACACCCTTTCTGTCCACTACAGGTATATCTCACTTTATTGCACTTCACAGACATTGAGGTTTTTGGTTTTTGGTTTTGGGGGGTTTCTTTTTGTTTTTAACAGACTGAAGGTTTGTAGTAACCCTACATTGATCAATTGACACCATTTTTCCAATAGTATGTGTTTATATTCTGTATCTGTATCACATTTTGGTAATTCTCACAATATTTCAAACTTTTTCATTATTATCATATCTGTTATGGTGATCTATGATCAGTGACCTTTGATGTTACTATTGTTATTGTTTCGGGGCACCATAGTTGTGCACTATAAGATGGAGAACTTAATTGATAAATGTTGCATGTGTTCTGACTGTTCTAATAACCAACCATTCCCCATCTCTCTCCCTCACCTGTTCCTGAGACACAATGATATTAAAGTTTCCCAAAACACATCAATATCAAAATGAGGCCAATTAGTAACCCTACAGTGGCCCCTAAGCGTTCAAGTCAAAGGAAGAGTTGCATGTCTTTCCATTTACATCAAAAGCTAGAAATGATTAAGATTAGTGAGAAAAAAATGTTTGAGATAGGCCAAAAATGAGGCCTCTTGTGCCAAACAGTTAGCCAAGTTGTGAATGCAAATGGAAAGTTCTTGAAGGAAATTAAAAGTGCTACTCCAGTGAACACACAAATGATAAGAAAGCAAAACAGCCTTATTACTGATATGAGAAACTTCTAGTGGTCTGGACAGAAGATCAAACCAGCCACAACATTCCCTTAAGCCAAAACCTAATCCATAGCAAGCCCCTAATTCTCTTCAATTGTATGAAGGCTGAGGGAGGTGAGGACACTGCAGAAGAAAAGTTTAAAGCTAGTGGAGATTGGTTCGTGATGTATAAGGAAAGAAGCCATTTCCACAACATAAAAGTGCAAGGTGAGACCAGGCATGGCAGCTCATGCCTGTAATCCTAGCACTTTGAGAGTTCAAGGTGAGAGGACTGCTTGAGCCCAGGAGTTCAAGACCAGACTGGGCAACATAACAAGATCTCGTTTCTACAAAAAAATTCTAAAAATTATCTAAGCTTGATGGTACACGCCTGTAGTCCCAGCTGCTTGGGGGGCTGAGGTGGAAGAATCACCTGAGCCCAAGAGTGCAAGGCCACAGTAAGCCCTGATCTTGCCACTGCACACCAGCCTGGGTGACAGAGTAAGACTCCAACTCAAAAAAAAAAGTGCAAGATTACACCGAAGTTCTAACTGAGATCATTGATGCAGGTGTACACATGGACTAGCTTTCCATTAAAAGATGGTCACAGAGCCGGGCTTCGTGGCTCAGCCTGTAATCCCACACCTTTGGGAGGCTGAGGTGAGTGGATTGCCTGAGCCCGTGGGTTCGAGACCCGCCTGGGCAGCGAGACCTCATTGCTACAATAAATCAAAAAATCAGCTGGGCGTGATAGCGCGTGCCTGTAATTCCGGCAACTTGGAAGGCTGAGGCGGAAGGATCACCGGAGCCCAGCAGATCGAGGCTACGGTGGCCACTGCACTCCAGTCTGGGCAACAGAGTGAGACTCCAACTCCAAAAAAAAAAAAAAGATGATCACAGGCATTTTTGTCATTTATTTAAGGGGAAATTGCTATACAACACTGAGTCCACAAATACAGCCTGAAATGATCATTACACCCTACAGATGCAGAGAAACTTGGAGAGGCTTTGAGAGCTGTGATCACACAGCGAGGAGGAGGCAGCATGGGGCCCCCCATGGCAAGCTCCAGAGACTGTGATGTACCTTCGAAACTATGTGCTGACTCTAATCTAGAGAAGCCTTCCTTGCCCATCTCCACCCAGACCAGAGTTCATGAGGATCAGTCACACCTGGGAGGCCAGATTAGGTGCTAGAAAGGCAGGGAGCGGGGGCAGATTCCTTGAGGAAACTCCAGCAGCATGGGTGAAACTCCTTGTGTGTGGGGTGAGGCTTGTTGTGAATCTGGGCCTGACTCTTGTTCCCTGAAAGTCACATGACCTATCTGTACCTCAGCTTCTTCCCCTGTAACTTGGGGGCTAAATCCCATCCTGCTGGCTACGAAGTTCCAGCTACGTCCCATCCAGCTAAATCCCATCCTGCTGGCTACAAAGATCAGGAGCTATTTGATGTTAGAACCGCTTTTACAAAAGTGAAAGTCCTGTACAAATGTGAGGAGTTATTCAAACACGGAGAAGAGATGGAAAAGTAGAACTGGGAGCTCCCCTCCTCCTTTGACTCCCCACTGGGGAGCTGACGACTGCTTCAGTTAAACACATTTCTGTGTAAAATATTTCGTGTTTCAGATTCTGCAGTGATGAATTTGCGACCTCATCTAACAACTCTTGCAAAAGACCAAGCTCAGCACGGACCTGCCTGGTCTCTTTGCGGGAAGAATCCAGAGATACTTGGTGGATTGCTCTAGTTCCGACCTTTGGCTGCCCTTTGGCTCCCCTTTCCTCCCTGGGCACACCTTTCCCACCAACCCCAGGTTCACCAGCAGTCAAGGTAGATCTCCTTGTTAAACAGAACACGCTCTATTTCAAGGTATGCATACCACTTAATTTCACATGGCATGAGTCATGATTCACAGCTCCAAAAAGGAATCAAAAGAATTCATTAAAAACAGTCAAAAACATCACTTCTAGCTTCTGTGATGTTGGCTTTTCCTCTCACCTGGGGACCCAGGTACTGAGGGCCAAAAGAAGTGCCTGTGTGTAGGTTCGTGAGCCATCCTTCCTAGGCCCAAGGATGAGGAGAGCTTGGGTGTAGACGTGTTGGGGCAGTTTCAAAACAGGGAAGACCTTAGGACTTTTCAAGGTTTTCCTTAGACTCTTAGGCAGATTTCGTCTCAGGCATGGTATTCCTGCAATCTATGACACTTGCCTTTCTCATTCTTATCTCTGAGTCACTGACCTTCTTCTACAGGACATCACCCCCCTCCACAGGATTGGATGGTGGCCCCTTTTATGAGAGCCCTATCACTTGTGCCTAATTCTGTCCCAGTGAGGAACACACTGCCTTAAAACATCAATTCCTGACTTGTCTGTCTCTCCTCACTAGACTAAGTTCTTAAGGGCAAAGACTGTCCTTTGCATTGCTCTAGCCCCAGAATTGAGCACAGGGCCTGGCACAGAGCAGATGGCAAATAAAAAGTTGACTGACCTGAACCTCCCTGTTATAAGGTTGATTTCTGTCCCTCCAAAAAAGATAGATTGAAGTCCAAACCTTCATTATCTCAGAATGTGACCTTATTTGGAAATAGGTTTATTGTAGGTGTAATTAGTTAAGTCAAACTGCAGTAGGCAGGGCCTCTGATTCCGTATGACTGATGTTTTATAAGAAGAGGTAATTTTGGTCAGAGACCCAGAAAGAAGACGGCCATGTGAAGACACAGAGATCTGAGGGGAATGCTGTGTGAAGACAGAGACCTTGATGCCTCTATAAACCAAGTAGCACAAAGGAATCCCAGTTGTCAACAGAGGCTATGGGAGCACCTGGAACAGTCCCTCTCCTGGCCTTCTAAAGGAACTAGCCCTGCTGACACCTGGATCAGATTTCCAACCTCCAGAACTCTGAGAAGTAAATGCCTGTTGTTTAAGCCTTCTAGTTTGTGGTACTTTGTCATGGTGACCCCAGAGAAGAAATACAACTCCCTATGCCCTTCCCCAATACCCCAGTCCTTCCTCCTTGACACAGTGTCCTCTCAGAAGGACTTTTCATTTCTTAACTCCTTTCTGCTATGGGGGACTATCCTGTCTTATTGCATAATCTGAGCTGCAAAACAAGTGAAGGATTGAGTGTTGTTTAAGGAGGATAATAGTTGTTTTTAACCTACAATATTTCTTTTTATGTTTTCATTTATTTATTTTTATTTTAAAGATGTGGGGTACAATTCAGGGTTCGGTATACAAATGTTCATTATGCAGGTACCCTTGTTGATGAGGTGTAACCCTCCCTCCCCAACCCACAATATTTCATTGGCCTTTGGATGCGATCAGAGTTCAAATCCCACAAGAAGCCATTTTTCTTTCTTTTTTTTGAGTTGGCGTCTCACTCAGTCGCCCAGACTGGAGTGCAGTGGCCGCTCCCGG